>NC_064631.1:283806000-284109203 GCF_023864275.1 Schistocerca cancellata | reverse complement strand
CCATCCACTATTTGACAATGGCAGCACTGTACTGACTTACAATAAACTTGGCACATAATTTTAAAACTTCAAGAAACTTTATCTCGCCGATATCACATACAAAATGATGACGGAATTTTATTTATTACATACTACATTATCACTGTTCATGCAGTGAAACCACCACATTAGACATGACAGTTAAGTTTATTCATTTATTACTATTGTCCGTACTGTATTTGCAGCACATTCTGCAGGCAGTCTCCACATATAGCACAAGATTTACCTGCATCATTTTACGACACATGGTTCACGAGATACGGCGTCAAAAAACATTGAAATGCGCGAAAAAGCATCTAAATCTACATTCTGCAAACCACCGTGAAGTGGATGGCAGAGGGTACGTCCCACTGTAACAGTTATTAGGGTTTCTTCCCGTTCTATTCACGTATGGAGCGAGGGGAGAATGATGGTTTGAATGCCTCTGCGCGTGCAGTAATTATTCTAATATTATCCTCACGACCCCTATGTGAGCCATACGTATATTCCTAGAGTCATCATTTAAAGCAGGGCCTTGAAATTTTGTTAACAGATTTTTCGGGGTAGTTTACATCTATCTTCAAGAATCTTCAAGTTCAGTTCCATCAGTATCTCTGTGACACTCCGCCACGGATCAAACAAACCTGTGACCATTCGCCCTGCCCTCCTCTGTATACGTTCAACATCCCATGTTAGTTCTATCTGGTATGGACCTCACACAGTTGAGCAATATTCTAGAGCCGGTCGCACGAGTGATTTGCAAGCAACATCCTTTGTAAACTGATTGCACTTTCCCTGTATTCTACCAATAAACCGAAGTCAACCACCCCCTTTCTCCATGACTGAGCCTACGTGGTCATTCCATTTCATGTCTCTACAAAGTGTTACACACAGGTAATTGTATGAGCTGGCCGATTCCAACAGTGATTCACTGACATTGTACTCAAAAGATACGAAGTTTTTTCGTTTCGCAAAGTGCACAATTCCACATTTCTGAACATTTAAAGCAAGTTGCCAATCTTTGCAACACTTTGAAATCTTATCAATATCTGATTGAATATTGATGCAGACAATAATGCATCATAGATAATTGCATGACCTGTAAAAAGTTTGAGGTTACTATTATTACTATCTGCAAGGTCACTGATGTACAAAACGAACTGCAAGGGTCCCAGCACACTTCCCTGGGCACACCCGAAGTTACTTCTACATCTGACGATGATTCTCAATCAAAGACAAGATGCTGCATCCTCCTTATCAAACAGTCCTCAATGCAGTCACTAACTTCACTTGAAACCCCACATGATCGTACTTTTGACAATAAACGTGAATGTGCTACTGAGTCAAATGCTTTTCGAAAATAAAAAAAATACTGAATCTAACTAATTGCCTTCGTCCAAAGCTTTCTGTATGTCGTGTGAGAAAAGTGCGAGTTGGGTTTATATGATCGATGTTTTCGGAATCCATGCTGGTTGGCACTGAGAAGGTCATTCTGTTCAAGATACCTAATTATGTTTGAGCTCAGAATATGTTCTAAGATTCTGCAACAAACCGATGTCAAGGATATTGGACGGTAGTTTGTGGATTACTTCTATTATCCTTCTTCTAGACGGGTGTGAGTTGTGCGTTTTTCCAAAAACTGTACTTTTTTCTTCGAGGAATCTACGATAGCTCATAGCTAGAAGAGGGGCTAACTCAGTCGCAAATTCAGTATAGAATCTGACAGGGATTCCAACGAGCCCTGGAGCTTTGCTAAATTTTAACGATTTCAGCCGTTTCTCAACACCACTGACACTAATATTTATTTCATTCGTCTTTTATTCTTTTAAGTGGTACGAGGATTGAATTGGGGAAATTTTCTGAGTTTTCCTTTGTAAAGGATTATTTGAAACCGGAGTTAAGCATTTCAGCTTTTGCTTTGCTATCATCAGGTTCAGTACTAGTCACATTCACTAGCGACTGGACACTAACTTTGGTGCCACTAACAGCCTTTACATACGAGAAGAATTTTTTGGATTTTGTGAAAGATCATTTGACAGTATTCTGCTAAGGTAGTGACTGAAGGCATCACGCACTGCTCTCTTGACATCCAAATGCGTTTCGTACAGCACCTCTCTATCCAAAGCCCTACACTTCGTTTTACACCTATTATGCAGTAATCTTTTTTTTTCTTTAGAAACTTCTTTACTGTGACTGTATACCATGGAGGGTACGAACTTTTCTACTCGGTACATATCTGTGCAGTGCATAGTCAACTATTCTTTTAAACCTTTACCATAGTTCGTCTATACGCTCCTGCCTTGTGCTGAAAGTTTCAAGTTCCTCATTGAGATACGACGCTACTGATTTTCCTTCATCTACTTCATTTTACTGAACATACATATCTTTCAGCTCGTTTTAGTTATCCTTTGTACTTTGGTAATCATTGCTGCCACAACCGCGTCATGGTTATTGATATGAGTTTTGATGTGGACATTCTCAAAGAGGTCCACATCAAAGCTGTTATCAGTGACATCCTCATAGAGATCCAGTCTATTTGTTGCCATTAGATGCAATATATTTTTACAACAATAGTTGGGTTCCTAACTATCTGTTCTGGGTAGTTTTTAGAGAAAGCATTAAGTAATGTTTCACAGGATGTCTTACCACGTTCGGCGTAAACAAAACTGTAATTTTCCCAATTAATTATTGGATGATTAAAGTCTCCAACGATGCTTACAGTATGATTTGGGAACTTGCGTAAAAGTGAACTGAGGTTTTCTCAAAAGTTTTCGGTTATAACAGGAGATAGGTCTGGTGGGTGACACAAGGATTCAATTGTCATTTTATGCCCACACCTGATACTGAGTCTAGCCCAAAAAATCTCACATGCAGCTTCAATTTCTATCTCGATGCATCTGAGTTTCTTGTCTACTGCGACAAATACACCACCTCTATTTCCCATTTTCCAATACTTTCGATTCACATAAATTTGCCCCAAAAATCTCATGCAATCCAGTTTCTGGTTTCAACCAGCTTTATGTACCTACTGTCATGTGAGCTTCACTGCTTCGCAGGAGCGCTTCAAATTCTGGCCCTTTGTTGCGGATGCTTCGGCAATTTACTGTTAGGGTTTTAATACTCTCACCTGTGGGATTCTTTTCCTCTTACACTGACACTTTCGGGTTTCCTACAGCTGCCATTACCTGGTTTGGATGGAAAGTCGCCTAATTAAAAAAAAAAAACCTCGTGTGCGCCCCACACACACTATCTCTAATGGCTAATGCACTCCTGACCCCTTTAGGGGGACCCCAGAGTTCTCAACCCTGTGGCGCAAGTCCGGGAAGTCGCAGCCTAGCTTGTCACAGATCCTTCGAAATCTTCCAATTCAGCCCTTCCACTCGACTCAAAACCAGTTCTGGGGACGATGTCGAAAATTGTGAGATTCGTTGAAACTCCATGAGCAAGGCTGGTCTTGTCAACCCTCTCTGACAGTCGCTGGCATAATCCAATATGACCTCGGAGCCCAGACGAGAAGCGTCACTTGCTCCAACATGCACGACAATCTGCAGTTGGTTGCAGCCTGTTCCCTAGATGGCTGCCGGAAATGTCTCTTCAACGTGTTGACTGAGGTCCCCAGGCATACACACCGAGTGCACCTGGTGTCCTTTCCTGTTCTTGCTGCCATTTCCCTAAATGGAACCAAATTACAGGCTATATTCATACAGTGTTTGATAATGAGAGCACTTGGTGACCTCCAACACAATTTATGCATACTTTCAAACACTTTTCACTAGTTTATAGCGGAATAATCCAAAAACTAATAAAATCGTCGGGATTAGGGTATTACATCTTCAACCATAACATATGGCCATACAAATGAAGAAATTAAATACGTAACATATTGGTTTTAGAAGCTTCACGTCAAACTCTTAACATGTTACCTCAGTTGTAAACTAATCAGACGTTTCAACCTGGATATTTACGTGAAATCACTTAAAACTTTTTACATAAAACCGACGTTATCAACGCTCTACATCTACATATCTGCGGCCCTCTGCCGCTAGAGGCCACTGAATTGTAGTGCGTAACATTGCGGTGTGTAACGTAACTATGTCGGTGCGCGAGAAAAAGCGTGTGGTAATTTCAAATTCGATGAGTTCGTCCACAGAGAATCACACTTTCCTTCGGCATGACAATGCTAGACCACGGACGAGTGCTGCGACATCTGCAACAGTCCGACCCCTTATGTTCACTGTCATCGATCATCCTCCACACAGACCAACTTGGCCACTGCCGATTTTCGTCTGTTTCCAAAATTTAAAGAACACCTTCGAGGACTTCACTTTGACAGTGATGAAGCGGAGTAGGCAGAGATAAAGTTGTGGTTCCGTCAACAAAGTCACGGGATGCCTCCTAATATCCGTGTCGGACCTCCTTTTGCCCGACGTAGTGATGTTGACTCAACAAGTCGTTGGAAGTTCACTGCAGAAATATTGAGCCATGCTGTCTCTATAGCCATCCGTAATTGCGTAAGTATTGCCAGTGCATGATTTTGTGTACGAAAGATCGTCTCCATTATGTCCCAAGAAAGTTTGATATGATTCATGTCGGGCGATCTAGGTGGCTATATTATTCACTCGAACAGTCCAGAAAGTTCTTTAAACCAATAGCGACCAACTGAGGCCTGGTGACATGGCGAATTGTCACTCATAAAAATTCCATCGTTGTTTGGCAACAAGAAGTTCCTGAATGACAGCAAATGGTCTCCAAGCAGACGAACGTAACCATTTCCAGTCAACGATCGGTTCAGTTGTACCACAGGATCCAGTCCATTCCATATAAACACGGCCAACACCACTTTGGAATCATCGCCAGCTTGCACAGTGCCTTGTTGGCAACTTGGTTCATAGCTTCGTGGGGTCTGCTCCACACTGGAACCCTACCATCAACTCTTACCAACTGAACTCAGGAATCATCTGACCAGGTTACCGTTTTCCAGTCGTCTAGGGTCCAGCTATGTATCAACTGAACTCAGGACTCATCTGACCAGGTTAGCATTTTCCAGTCATCTAAGGTCCAACGACTTGGTCACGAGTCCAAGAGAGGCGCTGCACGCGATATCGTGCTGTTAGCAAAGGCACTCGCTTCGGTCGTCTGCTGCCATAGCGCATTAACATCAATTTTCGCAGCCCTGTCCTAACGGATACGTTCGTTGTACATCCCACATTGATTTCTGCGGTTATGACATGCAATGTTGCTTGTCTGTTAGCACCGACAAGTATACTAAAACGCCGCTGCTCTCAGTCGTTAAGTGAAGGCCGTCGGCCACTACGTTATCTGTGGCGAGAGGTGATAGCTGAACTTTGGACAACTTGGGTCCACAGTTGTGTGGGATCAGCGCCACACTCGAACCCAACCATCAGCTCTTACCAACTGAAATCGGGACTATCTGACCGAACAACGGTTTACCAGCCATCTAGGATCCAAACGATGTGGTTACGAACTCAGGAGAGGAGCTGCAGTCGATATCGTGATGTTAACAAAGGCACCCGCGTCGGCCGTATGCCGCCATATCCCATTAATGCCAAATTTCGCCGCACTGTTCTAAAGGATACATTCGTTGTACGTCCCACATTGACTTGCTGCTTGTCTGTTAGCACTGACAGCTCTACGCAAGTCCGCAGCTCGTGGTCTCGCTCTCGCTTCCCTCGATTCCCGGCGAGGCCAGGGATTTTTCACCTGCCTCGAGATGACTGGGTGTTTGTGTTGTCCTCATCATTTCATCATCATTCATGAAAGTGGCGAGATTGGGCTGAGCAAAGGTTGGGAATTTGTATGGGCGCTGATAGCCGCGCAGTTGAGCGCCCCACAAACCAAATATCACAGTCATCATCATCATCAGCTCTAAGCAAACGCCGCTGTTCTCAGTCGTTAAGTGAAGACTGTCGGCCACTGCGTTGTCCGTGGTGAAAAGTAATGCCTGAAATTCGATATTCTCGGCACACTCTTGACACTGTGGATCTCGGAATACTGGATTCCCTAACTATTTCCAAAATACAGTACCTCATGCGTGTAGCTCTAACTACCGTTCCGCGTTCAAGGTCTGTTAATTCCCGTCGTGCGGCTGTGGTCACGTCGGAACCCTTTCCGCATGATCACCTGACCAAAATGACGGCTCCGCTAGTGCACTGCCCTTTTATACCTCGTGTACGCGATATTTCCGCCATCTTTATAGGGCGCATATCGCTATCCTACGACTTCTGTGGCCTAAATGTATGTAGACATGAAGACTAAAAACTCTGAATGTTAGCCGATGTGGTCGAGCGGTTCTAGGCGCTTCAGTCTGGAACCGCGCGGCCGCTACGGTCGTAGGTTCGAATCCTGCCTCGGGCACGGATGTGTGTGATGTCCATAGGTTAGTTAGGTTTAAGTAGTTCTAAGTCTAGGGGACTGATGACAGATGTTAAGTCCCATAGTGCTCAGAGCCATTTGAACCATTTTGAATACTGAATGTTAATAACGTTTGTTTTCTTTAAAAAAGTTTTGAAAGTTTTCACATAAAATATTAGGAAGCATACCGATAAGTCTATCCATCTAGAATGTGGTGGAGAAGATTTATTTTTGCCCCTCGTTGGTTATGCCTTTGATAGGAACCGGAGGAGGAGCCAGAGGTGCGATTATTTCAGTCGGAAGTTGACACCTTTCGGAGTCGGAGAAGAAGTTGGGCTGGACGGCTGGAGTGTGCGTGTAGCGGCTGGAGTGTGTGTGTAGCAGGAGCGTGGCGGTGGTTTTACAACGCGGGAGCGCCGTCGCAGACGCCTCCCGCGGGCGGAGGACGGAAATAGCCGGGGGACGCGGCGAGCTGGGACGGGACGGCAGGGACCGCGCGGACGCCGGCCGACGCCTTCTGCCATTAGCGCGCCCACTGAGGACGCCCACTACGACCGCGCCGCTTAACAGCCACGCGCTACCACTGTCCACCGTGCTGGCTCTTATACGGCACTCCGACGTGAATTCAGTCGTCGGCCGAACTTTCTTGTGTGACAAAATACCGCCAGATTTGGTCGCTAGTAATTACAAGTTACATAATGCATAAAAAATGAAAGGCCAAATCATCTATGTGCAGTGAGTTAACTGTTAAAAGGCCCCTTACACACTGGCAATTTGCCCGCGCGACACAATCGAGTTCTTCATTAACAAGCAGTTCCCAGGTACGTACACACAACGCTAACGAGCGACAGTGACGTATTCGGTTACGTTGGTCGCCAATGCATTGGCTATCGGCTTCTCATCCACACCAAACGAAGGGCCTGGGACAAAGGGATTCGGCCACGTGGAATCGCAGTTGGCTCTGATAAGTTGCTGACGTTGCTCTCGTTCTGTTATTGTTATAAAGTGGCGCTTCAATAACAATTTCGCCGGCCGATTTTATGAAGCGAGAAGAGGAGTCGCCACATGTGCAGCATTTATTTTACTACAGGAGCTAATCAGCAGAAGAAGTAGTAGTAGAAGAAGAAAAGACGCTGGTGGACGACCTCTCTTTTAAAAAGTAGGGAGCAGTGTGGTGGGATAAAATTAATGTCTGACCTTAAAACTGATTTGCAAAATGGACTATTTCGTAATTTTTTCCCCTAATGAAAGCTACGTATTTCGAATTGTTACTGGCTGGTGTAGGACCTACAACTTCGAAAGATAACACCTCCGTTAGGATGAAACACCCCCTTAGAATAATTAAGAGTGACAGAGCTGGTAAACATCTCACGTTATTTGATTTTCAAACAGCTGAACAAAACTGAACGTACTCAGACATTTCCCTCTTTACTTATTCTGATCATCACTAAACTGACATAAAAAAATTTTAGCGCAACGCAATCTGACTTTCAATAATCCCTACAAAAGAATAGCCCTGACTAACAATAAATTATACCTTTCATGAATCACTTACCTCACAAAAATCTTCGTTACTCGAACTACTGCAATACAGCGAGCGCCAATACTGCCAGCTAAATAAAAGAGTCTAACTACTGAAGGCACTAACTACTGATAGGCATATAGTTAGCAAATGAAAGATTTTGATAGAAAACACTGTATTTACCTTAATAGTGTTCAAAAGTCATAATATGTATGTATAATTTGTGACATCCAGTTTGGCAAATTTCCTTTTTCTGACTGACACACGTCCAGCTCGTCCGCTCATATTAACATCTCTATACTCTTTGCTTCTCTCTCCCCTCATCCACCACTGCTGGCGGCTCACCTCCAACTGCGCAACGCTACGCGCTGTTCACATCCAGCTGCCCAACACTACAATAGCTAATATTTCAACAATGCCAATCAGCCACAGAGTGCACACAGCACAGTCAGTGATTTTCATACAGAGCGCTACGTGGCGTTACCAACATCCTAAACAGCCCACTTACAAGGAGTGCTGTACCTGCACCAGAAAGTTAACTCACTCCCAGTTTCTGTTTGTTTCTTTTTGTCGTTCAAATAGTTCAAATGGCTCTGAGCTCTATGGGACTTAACATCTGGAGGTCATCAGTCCCCTAGAACTTAGAACTACTTAAACCTAACTAACCTAAGGACATCACACACATCCATGCCAGAGGCAGGATTCGAACCTGCGACCGTAGCGGTGGCGCGGTTCCAGACTGAATCGTCTAGTACCGCTCGGCGACACCGGCCGGCTTTTATCGTTCACGAAGAAAAGATGTTAATGAAGACATCATTTTAGTTTTTACATCAAGCGTTTTCAGTTCGTTTTTATAATCACAGTTCGTTGGAACCCATAAACATTCCCGTTCACGATAAAACTAATAGCTTTAATGCTCTCTCCCAAATCCATTCTATACTCCAGAATTTTTAGCACGGGAATGCTTCCCGGGGTTCGCCTGTACCCTAGAGGGGAAATAAGATTCGTCAATTTCCCACTAATAGTGCCACAGGTTTCTCCATCACAGCATTTTCATATGACTGGTGGCCAGTCTTGATTCTGTCTTGGTTGCTTGGATTTGTGGGTTTATATTTCAATTGTAGACTGTTTTGGGTATATTTATACCCCAAAGGTAGTTGAATCGCTTGGTCATTTCCACTGTTTTCTACCACATGGTAATTATGTTCAAAATGAAAATGGAACTGTTAATTTCTCAAACATTTACAATATACATTTTTCGGTAACTTAACCTTTTAATTCAAGTTAACTTTTTGATTTTCATGTTTATTTTTATTTTCATTTCAGACAGAAACATACGTTTCCAACAGATTTTCGATTTGACGACGGAAGCAGACAGCAGAAATTCATAAGATAATTTTCAGTTCAGATTCTGAAGAAGAACATGCAAATATCCCCGATTGTAGAGAGGATACTGAGAACGCACACGAATCACCAATACTTCCTTCAACTTCATTTCACTTGCATACTACGTCATTTCTGATTCTAGCGAGGAAGGGAGCCACTGTTAAGACGAGGATAATCCACACACCTCAAACGAGGATAAGCCACACGTTTGAAACGAAGATAAACCAGTAGATGTTAACGCACCTCTGAAACGTTTTACCAACGATCGCTTCAAGTGGAGTGGCAAGAAAGGAAAACTTCATACAACACCGAAGGACAATTTGACCGTTCATTTACCAGGCAACAAGAAAGAGGCTAGAAGCATGGAAATTACGTTTTACTGGAGAAAATTTAAATTTAGCTATAGAGTTTACATACAAGAAGATAGCTGCACAGAGGTTGGAATATGAGAATGACTGACACCTGGAAGATGTTGTTGAAAATGCAAGCTTCAGGCCATCATTTGCCCGGACTACTAATAATGCAGAAATTTTAGCCTTAATTGGGTTATTATATTATGCAGATGTCATGAAAATGCACGGAGTGTTCACTAAGGAATTATTTGATAAGAACTCGGGGATGCTAACATTTGGGTCAACTACGTCTGAGGCTCGCTTTCGATTTTTACTAAATTGTCTCAGGTTTGATGATGAAGACACTAGAACTGAGAGATGCGAAACGATAAGTTGGCGACTTTCCGATCAGTATTTGAGAGATCATTTTTTGGAATGAAAGAATTAATGTTCCATCAGAGTACACCACAATCGACGTGCAGCTGGTAGTATTCAAGGGCCGCTGCTCATTCAGGATGTATATTCCATCAATGCCGGACAAGAACAGTATCAAGATCTTGATGTGCTGTGATTCAAAACGTATTATGCTCTAGATGCCGAAATATATACAGGTAAAGGATCGACACTAGGAAACGTCACAGCAGCTCAATACTGCTGTGGAAAACTGACCACTTCTTTTCAAGGGACATACAGGAATAACCACAGATAACTGGTTTACATCAGTTAAGGCAGCACTATAATTGCTAGGAAAAAAAAAACGGCGGTTGGATCCTCGACGAAAAATAAAAAAAGAGAGTCCGCCAACGGTTCTGGAAGTGAAAATTAGAAGAGTTCTGCTACTGTGATTAACTCACTCTCCTGCCTTTCTGTCTGCCAAAGAATAAAACGATAGTGCTTACGCTATCTACCAGAAAGGAGATGATCCAATCGAAAAGAAGATATTGCCAGATATTATATAATCTTACAACCAGAGCAAAGGGGGCACTGATGTTATGGATCAGTTGTGTCCACACATTCTGTATCAAGAAAAACTACACGTTGGTCATTATGTTTGTTCTACAGCTTGCTAGATATTACTGGAGTCACTAGTATGATAGTTTTGAGAGGTTCTACGGCACCAGAGTAGAAATAATCAATAATAGACGTTCATATCTGAAAAAGCTTGCCAAAGCATTAGTACGACAGCAAATGATGTGTTGACTGAATATTCCAACTTCGTCTCCTTGAATATTCCAACTTCGTCTCCTCAGCTCCATGAGACCATACGTAATGTGACGAAAATAAAAAATGAAATTCAAACACCTGACAGACCACCATCATCAACTAGGAAGCTGGGCCTTCTGTACTAGGTTCCAAGACAGAAAATCAACGGTTAAGTGCAACATATGTAACAAGTTCATCTGCTTCTAGTATAGCAAGAAAATATTCCCTACCTGTGGATGAATCAGTTTCTTTTTTGTATCGACGGTCGTTCTTTATATAGAAGGCAATGTACATTAACTTTTGTGTGTTAATTTAAAATATATATTTACCAAAAACGAAAATTATGTCTTTCTTTTGGGGTACACCTGTACACCAGGGTGCTACTTTTGTAGTGCAAAATATGAGTAGCATTCCAGGGTTAAACACATTAAGTACATGTCCTTAGCGAGAGCAGGCATTACCTGCAGGGGAAACAGCGACTGCTGAAATGTAGATTTTCAGGACAGCCTCAAGTCGCATTCAGTGTGTTTCGTTGACTGGTTTTGTTTAATTTAACAGCGAACTATTGTACTTTAAATTGTAAATACCGGAAGTTCTGATGATGCTCTTAAAGAGCGAAACCAGTCAATGAAACATAGTAAGTGCGACTTGTAGCTGTCCTGATAGACTTAAGTACACACCCGTTCTAGAGACTCAACAAATCCCTACTAAAGCATCGAACATTCGACCCGGCGTGCACACTCGGAGTAGGGTCCCAACGTCAACTAACCGCCAACGCTTTCATGATAACGCCAGAAGACCGAACCGCAACCAAGGCCTACCGTTTCGTTGGCTCCGATTTGCCGCCCGTACACACTAAGCACATCTCGACCAGCGGAGCGGTTGTCTGTTGTTCATTGACGCAAGTCTGTTCGCGCCTTAAGACCTTCACATATTGACGATTTGACCACGCGACCAGTTGTGCGCCCGCAGGTCCCGCGTTGGTCACGGCGGTTCAGCCGCGTTTTCCCTTTCACACGTTGCGATCTAGCAGTGCGATTGCATAGGATGCGGGTAAACAATTTCCGCCTTGCATGGTTGTGCTGCATTTGTCGTTTGTTAGAGCTTTGTTGAACCCCGTGAATTTTGTGTGTTGTTTTAAAGAGTCTTGTTCCCTTTTCTGATACAAATATCGCTTTCGACGAGAAGCTTTTCATCATTCAAGTTGAATGTCACCCTATAACTTGGGATTCACAGCAATACGATCGAAAAACGTTATGCCTGAGAGGAGATATGTAAAAAATTTGTTCGTGACCATGAAAATAAACCAGTTATTTTATAAGTTTCATCAAGTTTGAATCCATCTCTTCTGCGACCGCCGTTGTGCATTTGCAACATGCTCCGATTATTACAGCACAGAGGACCTTCTTCACATTCAAATGGCCATGAAATAATCGCCATTTGTTCTATAGAACCCCAAAAGTGCACACTACGTAGCGGCGCGGCCTCAATAACCTGTAATTACGAACTATTCTTTTCTCTGTCAAAGTTTTTCCACTGTACCGGCGTTGCAAGTTGTCTTCAGAAGCAAATGCTTCATCTCCGACAAAGCAGACTACAAGAGGCTCACCTCAATAGTGAAAAGTCGAGGCTTTGGTTAATTAACTCGACTACAGCAAAACCTCAAGCCTGCAGAATCAAACAAAAATATGTATATTTTGATACGCTAAATTTTCTATCACCTGTAACTGCCACGAAACCAGCAGGGCTGCAAAAACTGTAGCTCATACTGATGAGGTACATGATTCTGATCTTCAGGGTGGAGCTGCCTCGAATTCTCGTAGGACACAAAGGATTAAAGGAGGAGAAATTGTTAAAATACTTGCAGCAAACGTTAAGAAACAAAACTCATCGTAACCTGAAGCAGACGATTCAGACAAGAATTTTCTACTGTCGTTGTTACACGATTTGAAATCTGTGGCGCAGCATTAGAAGACGGACTCCAAATTTAAAATAATGCCACTTTTGAGAAAGTTCTGCAGGTCCTGTATTTCACCAGAAAACGTCCGCCCCCGGTAGCTGAGTGGTTTATCTGCACGCACCTTATTGTTTCCGCATGAGACATTTTACCCCAAGACTCGGACCAATTCCGTCACCTGGATAAGTGGACATAAGCGGTCCATTACCTCTATCGTGACGGACACATGAATTTACTTGACTTCTGGCTCTATTTGCAAGAAAGCCATCAGGCTATTGCCGAGCGTACCAGACATCGACAATGCTTCGCCAACTACCTATGGAGTGCCTTTCACAGCCCGCTGTGTAGTTGAAATGTTCCTGGCAGTGGTAGATGAGGTCAGAACGAACTGCAAACGATCATTCATTGAACTATCTTTATGAGTGGGCGCAGTAGCTGGGAAGCCTAACTACGAAGCGGTAGCTTTATTTTCATGTTATTTATGTTTACTATCTTCAATGGTGTTTTCATTCTGTTTTAGTTTCCCAGTCTTGATTAACTATGACTGTTCGTACATTGATATCTATGTAAAAAAATAAAAAACAATAAAAATATATAAAAAAATACCTTCCGCACTCTACGAGAAATACTCTGCCCCCCTTCCTTTCATCGTGTTTTTGTGGGCTGGCGCCCACACGTTAATCCTATACAGTACACACTACTGGCCATTAAAATTACTACACCAAGAAGAAATGCAGATGATAAACGGGTATTCATTGGACAAATACATTATACTAGAACTGACATGTGATTACATTTTCACGCGATTTGGGTGCATAGATCCTGAGAAACCAGTACCCACAACAACCACCTCTGGCCGTAATAACGGCCTTGATACGCCTGGCCATTGAGTAAAACAAAGCTTGGATGGCGTGTACAGGTACAGCTGCCCATGCAGCTTCAACACGATACCACAGTTCATCACGAGTAGTGACTGGCGTATTGTGACGAGCCAGTTGCTCGGCCACCATTGACCAGACGTTTTCAATTGGTGAGAGATCTGGAGAATGTGCTGGCCAGGGCAGCAGTCGAACGTTTTCTGTATCCAGACAGGCCCGTACAGGACCTGCAACATACGATCGTCCATTATCCTGCTGAAACGTAGGGTTTCGCAGGGATCGAATGAAGGGTAGACCCACGGGTCGTAACACATCTGAAATGTAACGTCCACTGTTCAAAGTTCCGTCAATGCGGACAAGAGGTGACCGAGACGTGTAACCAATGACACCCCATACCATCGCGCTGGGTGATACGCGAGTATGGCGATGACGAGTACACGCTTCCAATGAGCGTTCACCGCGATATCGCCAAACACGGATGCATCCATCATGATGCTGTATACAGAACCTGGATTCATCCGAAAAAATGACGTTTCGCCATTCATGCACCCAGGTTCGTCGTTGAGTACACCATCGCAGGCGCTCCTGTCTGTGATGCTGCGTCAAGGGTAACCGCAGCCGTGGTCTACGAGCTGATAGTCCATTCTGCTGCACACGTCGTCGAACTGTTCGTGTAGATGGTTGTTGTCTTGCAAACGTCCCCATCTGTTGACTCAGGGATCGAGACGTGGCTGCACGATCCGTTACAGCCATGCGGATAAGATGCCTGTCACCTCGACTGCTAGTGACACGAGGCCGTTGGGATCCAGCACAGCGTTCCGTATTGCCCTTCCCAACCCACCGATTCCATATTCTGCTAACAGTCATTGGATCTCGACCAACGCGAACAGCAATGTCGCGAAACGATAAACCACAATCGCGATAGGCTACAATCCGACCTTTATCAAAGTCGGAAGCGTGATGGTACGCATTTTTCCTCCTTACACGAGGCATCACAACAACGTTTCACCAGGCAACGCCGGTCAACTGCTGTTTGTGTATGAGAAATCGGTTGGAAACTTTCCTCATGTCAGCACGTTGTAGGTGTCGAGACCGGCGCCAACCTTGTGTGAATGCTCTGAAAATCCAATCATTTGCATATCACAGCATCTTCTTCCTGTCGGTTAAATTTCGTGTCTGTAGCACGTCATCTTCGTGGTGTAGGAATTTTAATGGCCAGTAGTGTAGTTTCTTCACATTTTTGATGGGGGGGGGGGGTGGTTACGTATAGTTAGGAAGGCAACACCTCAAGAAGGTAAGAGTTCATTTCTGTTTGGCAGGGACACAAGTGGAGGTGCCTCGTAGGGATGGCTATGATTTTGTTTTGTTTCTTTTGTTAGGGAAAAAAAAGAAAAGAAAAAAGAAGTGGTCAGCGCGACAGAATGTCAATCATAAGGGCCCGGGTTCGATTCCCGGCTGGGTTGGAGATTTTCTCCGCTCAGTGACTGGGTGTTGTGATGTCCTAATCATCATCATTTCGTCCCCATGGACGCGCAAGTTGCCGAAGTCGCGTCAAATCGAAAGACTTGCACCCGGCGAACGGTCTATCCGACGGGATGTCCTAGTCACACGACATTTACATTTTTACCAGAAAACTGTAATTTTTGTCTTGTCTTCTCTTTGGCCTCTTTTTCCGCAATTGCGCATATACAAGTTGTATACGTTAACTGTCGTCTTTAGCAACTGCAATACTAGTATTATCAAGGGCATCTTCAGCGGTCACTGTAACAATACGGTTTTTTTGTCTTACAATTTCGTTTTGATCATTAACAGTTCGCATGCTTTATTTTTACCATAAATAGTTTTTATTCTTTTCCTTACTAACGGTTTTTTGTTGTTTATCCATTCTTCTTCGTCTTACACGTGTATGTGTTGAGTATTTGCATTTGCAAATAGCACTGTCACTGCACTTCAGTATATTTACACTTCCGTGCACTGCCCTCTCGTCATTTTGCGTGTTTTGTTTTGCTATTGCGGGAAACGTTCGTGCTTTGTTTGTTTTGATAGTGGTGGAGGCGTCTGCTATCGCTCTGTTAGTGTTTATATTTTTCGACGAGAGAGTGAGAGTGAGAGAGAGAGAGAGAGAGAGAGAGAGAGAGAGTTGATAAATGCCAGATTTTTGGCTCCTTTTTTAGTCATTTATGTATAAAGTTGGTGATTTGGTATGCTATTTTTATTCCTCGTTTCTTGAGGATATTCCCAGTTCTGTGTGTCAGCTTATTTCCAAATGTGGGAGTATACCCTTTTGTCTGTTGAGTTCATATGTTGTTCTCTTGTAGTGCAGTGGTGGTGATGAGGTTATTCTGTGTGTCTTTTTTGTGTGGTGCTTTTTTTATTTTTATGTTTTTCGAGATTTATTTTCTTGGTACTATTTTCTGGGAAATTCTTTCTTCTATTTTTTTCATGACGATATTTGCTAACTTCCCTGTAATTGGGGACCCCATTGGCAATCGTTCTACTTGTAGGTAGAATTCTGTTGAGTTCAAAGTAATTTTGTCCAGTAATGAGGTGTAGGAGTGTGCTCATCTCTGTTACATGTTCTTGTGATGACTGATTTTAAGTATATAGGTCTTGTTCTCTTAACTTGAGTGTTTCTTTGACTGGGATTGTAGAGCAAATGTTTTCTACATCAAATGAGAGCAACATAGCTGTGTCTGGGATATGTAAGTCTTTTATGTGAAGATCAATTTATTAGAACATATTTCTCTAAGATAAAAACAATGTTGCATTAATTTAAATAAATGACTTGTTGTTTATTAAGATTTTTTGAACCTGAATGAAAAATTATTTTAATACGAATACTTACCCTAAATCCATGTTATGATGATATTCAGACTGTAGAAAAAAAGTGTAATTCAATTGCCAATTGTAGGTCACTACTTCTCACAACACTAATACAGGAATGAAAGAGCAGATGTTCAACAATCCTTAAACAAGCATAGCAAGATTATAGCTAATCATTTTTATGCAAAAAATCAGGAGAGTCCAATCCTGTCACGTGTACTATTAATGTGACGCTGGGTACTAATGGGTTACAATGAAAGTTACAAAATAATGAAACATGTCGTCTCAAATGATTCGTAAATATACTCGAAATAATAGACATCGGATGTCAGAGGGAATCTCGCGTCAAAAGGAACTCAAAAATTCTGAAAAGTCCAGTGCCGGGCGAACGCGACAGCTACGACAGGTCCGAAAAGGAAATGAAGAAACGACGCTAATTGATTTCGTTATTGGCCCACTGGGCATACAGAGGCTAGGCGACAGTCCAAACGATTTAGCTATTGTACTACTATGTGTTACTACTGTATTAAAAAACAATTATTTTCTGGCTTCCTTCCATGTAAAAATGAGCTGTGTTAAATTTGGGCTTAGTACGACATAGGGAACAGGTTTTTATATTACGAAAATCTGGAAAAAAACGTGATTCGCAAAAATTAACCTATCCACGACACATCCATTAATTTCTTAATTTAGATAGCCTATTTCTGGTTATCTTAGCTGCACCGCAGCATCCTCCAATGTATAATAATATAAGGCTGTCCTACATTTACTACATCACAAATCCAACATTAGAAGATACTGGCGTACAACAACAAGATGCGGGTATATTTCATCTCGATACCTGCACGTAAGTGGCTGAAGATGAAGCCATTTAAGGTTTTGAAATCGATTACAAAAGTATACATGAGATACAGGTGAATGGATAAATTATAGTGTGAAAATAGCCTGCGTGCTTCAAAATGAAATAATTTGCAGCTGGAATCATCCAGCATTATGGATGCAATAAGACAGTTCCGTCATGTATTTATGTATTGATGTCCTTAGCCATCACAAGTACACACCGTTATTATGATTCCCTTTTCCAACGGGTCTCAGCTTTATATTACATGTTTCAGTAAAATTTCGCGTTCACATTAATTATTTAGGTAATGCTCCAGTGTACGCTGAGGTGACAACGTCATGGTGGTAGTATCGCGTACACAAGATATAAAAGAGCAGTGCACTGGCGGAGCCGTCATTTGTCTTTAGTTAATTCTTGTGAAAAGGTATTCGACGTGATATTACGGGAATTAACGAACTTTGAACGCGGAATGTTAGTTGAAGCTACACGCATGAGACATTGTATTTTGAAAATAGTAACGAAATTCAATATTCCGACATCCAAAGTGTCTAGAGAGAGCCGAGAATATCGAATTTCAGACATTACTTTCCACCACGGACAACACAGTGGCCGACGGTCTTCACTTGACGACCGAGAGCAGCGGCGTTTGCTTAGAGCTGCCAGTGCTAACAGACAAGCAACAACGCGTGAAATAACCGCAGAATTCAATGTGGGACGTACGACGAACGTATACTGTAGAACAGTGCGGCGAAATTTGGCGTTAATGGGATATGGCGGCATACGACCGACGCGGGTGCCTTTGTTAACAGCACGATCGCCTGCAGCGCCTCTCCAGAGTCCGTAACCACGTCGTTTGGACCCTAGACGGCTGGTAAACCGTTGTTCGGTCAGATAGTCCCGATTTCAGTTGGTAAGAGATGGTTGGGTTCGAGTGTGGCGCTGATCCCACACAACCGTGGACCCAAGATGTCAACAAGGCACAGTGCAAGTTAGTGGTGGCTCTGTAATGGTGTGGGATGTGTTTACATGGAATGAACTGAGTCGTCTGACCCAATAGAACCAATCGTTGACTAGAAATGGTTATGTTCGGTTACTTGGAGACCATTTGCAGTCATTCATGGAGTTCATACTGCCAAACAACGATGGAATTTTTATGAATGACAATGCACCATGTCACAAGGCCACAATTGTTCTCGACTGATTTGAAGGCCATCCATTCTGGACAATTCGAGTAAATGGCCACCCAAATCGCCCGACATGAATTCCATGGACATATCCCATGGTACGTATTCGAGAGGTCAGTTCGTCCACAAAATCCTGCACCAGACAACACTTTCACAATTACGGACGGCTGTAGAGGCAGCACGGTTCAATGTCTCTTCAGGGACTTCCAACGACTTGTTGACTCCACGCCACGTCGAGCTGCTGCACTAACGCCGGGCAAAAGAAGATCCAATACGATATTAGGAAGTGTCACATGTCTTTTTACACCTCAGCATGTACTGCAACATGCACACGTTTCGTTGCGTTACATTATGTTTCTTACTATTCGCTAGTAAGTGGCGTTTTATTATTATGAACAATTGCTGAAGATTTATATAATAACTTAATTTGCTAGTATACTGTTTTTTGTTCGCAACGTCTTAAATATATGTAACATGTCTCTCTCTTTGGCTGGTTTTTATGTTATGATCAATTATTCGCACGTCTCTGGCATCGCAGAATATGTATCTCTGGACTCGTGTAAATAAACATCAGTTAATGTAGCTGTTAGTTTTCATATAACTCTAGCCAGTTTCAATATACACTCCTGGAAATTGAAATAAGAACACCGTGAATTCATTGTCCCAGGAAGGGGAAACTTTATTGACACATTCCTGGGGTCAGATACATCACATGATCACACTGACAGAACCACAGGCACATAGACACAGGCAACAGAGCATGCACAATGTCGGCACTAGTACAGTGTATATCCACCTTTCGCAGCAATACAGGCTGCTAATCTCCCATGGAGACGATCGTAGAGATGCTGGATGTAGTCCTGTGGAACGGCTTGCCATGCCATTTCCACCTGGTGCCTCAGTTGGACCAGCGTTCGTGCTGGACTTGCAGACCGCGTGAGACGACGCTTCATCCAGTCCCAAACATGCTCAATGGGGGACAGATCCGGAGATCTTGCTGGCCAGGGTAGTTGACTTACACCTTCTAGAGCACGTTGGGTGGCACGGGATACATGCGGACGCGCATTTCCTGTTGGAACAGCAAGTTCCCTTGCCGGTCTAGGAATGGTAGAACGATGGGTTCGATGACGGTTTGGATGTACCGTGCACTATTCAGTGTCCCCTCGACGATCACCAGTGGTGTACGGCCAGTGTAGGAGATCGCTCCCCACACCATGATGCCGGGTGTTGGCCCTGTGTGCCTCGGTCGTATGCAGTCCTGATTGTGGCGCTCACCTGCACGGCGCCAAACACGCATACGACCATCATTGGCACCAAGGCAGAAGCGACTCTCATCGCTGAAGACGACACGTCTCCATTCGTCCCTCCATTCACGCCTGTCACGACAGCACTGGAGGCGGGCTGCACGATGTTTGGGCGTGAGCGGAAGACGGCCTAACGGTGTGCGGGACCGTAGCCCAGCTTCATGGAGACGGTTGCGAATGGTCCTCGCCGATACCCCAGGAGCAACAGTGTCCCTAATTTGCTGGGAAGTGGCGGTGCGGTCCCCTACGGCACTGCGTAGGATCCTACGGTCTTGGCGTGCATCCGTGCGTCGCTGCGGTCCGGTCCCAGGTCGACGGGCACGTGCACCTTCCGCCGACCACTGGCGACAACATCGATGTACTGTGGAGACCTCACGCCCCACGTGTTGAGCAATTCGGCGGTACGTCCACCCGGCCTCCCGCATGCCCACTATACGCCCTCGCTCAAAGTCTGTCAACTGCACATACGGTTCACGTCCACGCTGTCGCGGCATGCTACCAGTGTTAAAGACTGCGATGGAGCTCCGTATGCCAAGGCAAACTGGATGACACTGACGGCGGCGGTGCACAAATGCTGCGCAGCTAGCGCCATTCGACTGCCAACACCGCGGTTCCTGGTGTGTCCGCTGTGCCGTGCGTGTGAACATTGCTTGTACAGCCCTCTCGCAGTGTCCGGAGCAAGTATGGTGGGTCTGACACACCAGTGTCAATGTGTTCTTTTTTTCCATTTCCAGGAGTGTAGATGTGAGATATCTGTGACAGTGGAGTCGTTTGCATTAGGTGATACTACCACGCAAAAACTTAATAATGCAGACTTTTAACGTAACAATTTTAGACGATTTTTATTTTTTTTTTAAATCGACGGCATCTTCGTCGACCGTACCAGGGGTGCTGCACACAGCTATTCGGGAAACGGCAAATTAAACCCCTTGCCAGCGCGTCAGCCGGTGAGCTCGCTCCTCCATTGCCTGTCTGGCACCACACATACACGCCACCATAGGACGCCGAATTCACATGACCTCACTACCTGCAGATCAGACTGGCCGGCGCGTCTTTTGAATAGAAGCACTCAAGAGCATCGGCGCCAGATTTAATATCGACCTCAGTACAGAAGTCTGCAGTGAGAAATTACGTCGACGTAGTACGACGCTAGTAAGCATTACTACTTGTCAGTGACTTATCTGATTGTGGCAGCATTCAAGACTACGTGTTCCTATCACGAACATTACCTCATTGTATAAAACATAGCACCCCCGAAGAACTCAGCAATTCAAGTAACATATATCTCAATTATTATCATGTATAGCTCAATTATTAAGCATCCATTTTGTAAATAAACTTATTAAAAAAATGGCTCTGAGCACTATGGGACTTAACATCTTAGGACATCAGTCCCCTAGAACTTAGAACTACTTAAACCTAACTAACCTAAGGACATTACACAACACCCAGCCAACACGAGGCAGAGAAAATCCCTGACCCCGCCGGGAATCGAACCCGGGAACCCGGGCGTGGGAAGCGAGAACGCTACCGCACGACCACGAGATGCGGGCAGAGTAAACTTATTAATTTGTTACCTTTTCGTATGTATATTACAATTATTATCATGTATATTTCGATTATTAACTATACATTTTGTAAATAAACTTATTAATGTATTTTTGTAGATATCCGTCTTTCTTGGCCACCTCAATTACTGACACATCAGTATTTATTTGGAATCTAGCTGCTTAGCCATTTACCCAATTACTATGTTATTTAATATAGTACATCTACATGTAAATTTTTACGTTAACAGCGGATTTTCATTAATTTAAGCATTTCTTAATTACATATTATCGCTACAAATACCACAAACACGTTAACTTTCTCACTCTCGTGCTGAGACTGTTAATAATTAATAATGTTAATAAATGATAATTTTTCATGCGAATAAATTTAATGGGAATCATTACTGGATTTAAATAACTAATAGGGCAAGAGACAGAGATAAGTGTCTGCGAATTTGGAATTTAGAGATGAATTTTCATCGCTTGAAAGCATCATGTTATTTTAACACAGATTTTTTGCTGTCAGACGAGGTTCGTGATACTTGTGGGTCGAGGAATTCCCATTTTGACGACTGCCTCAGTAAAGTTGGCCTGTCGACCGGCATAGCGGGAACAGCCGAGCAGTAGGTGATTAGGTGGAAATGGCTCTGAGCACTATGGGACTCAACTGCTGTGGTCATCAGTCCCCTAGAACTTAGAACTACTTAAACCTAACTAACCTAAGGACATCACACACACCCATGCCCGAGGCAGGATTTAAACCTGCGACCGTAGCAGCAGCGCGGCTCCGGACTGGAGCGCCTAGAACCGCACGGCCACCGCGGCCGGCATGATTAGGTGGAGTGTGGTTTGAACTACGGTTGCGTAAGATATCGCAAAACGACTCTAACCATGTTTACGACACTGCCAATCCAGTCAATCAACTGCACGGAAGCTGTTACCAAATGCTTTGTGTTGTCAGATTAGCTTTGGGCTGTTTTTGTATTTTATATTGTTTAATCAGTGAAGAGACTAAGTCTGGTCCAGCTTCGGATTTCAGTACGATTCTCACGAAACGACAAAAGTTCGCGAGTCCTATGAGTGCGTCAGTTCTGTTTTCGCAGAAGTACAAAATTACAGGTGTAGATTTCCAGCCCTGCGAGAGGGACGAGTGGATTGTTCCACCGTACAGCTCCTCTCTCTAAGGGTGGTCGATGTAAGTTCTCCTCCTTTATTTCCTCTCGCGGCCATTGTCAAGTTGTACCGTCCACGCTATAGATAACAGAGATCACAAAGTTGTACATTCGCGACAGTATGTATTTTATGGCATTTGACTCCGAGGAATACTCCTTGTAAGCGTTTGCTGTAACTGTAACTTTTCTGAATATTTTTACGTCATCTGCCATGTTTCTGCATATGTACAGGACGACTGCATATGTTCTTTTGATTAAAGAGTACATCTTTGCAGCGGCATGTTTGCTCAATAAGGACTTTCATCTAATACAACAGTATTAGTTTTTACGCTCAAAGTAGTAAAGTTATTAGTTAATCATTCACTTGTATACAATATTTTCTGAAGGTCTTTCAATCAATCTCAGCCCGGTCCTGTTTTTCCTATATCTAGTTTTAAATTATCTTTCCATTGTCGGTCGCAACGAAAGGATACTTCTAGAAGTTTTACGTTGTTACGCATTCCAGTGGTATCGTCAATGGCGTAATCGTGTAATAATGGGTCTTTCCGCCTATCCATGAGCAATACGTTACGTTAATGTATACTCATGATTAACTCCTATCTATTTATACTTATGATCAACAGCCAGCCCCTGAATCATTTTGTTAAACTGACCTTCCAAATCCTTTGCTGTCACTGATACAATTACAAAGTCATCCCTGAACTTCAGTTTCTTTTCCAAACTTCTTCTTGGTTTCCTATTCCGCTTGTTTAATGTACGGAATGAATAATATGGGGGATAGGCTATAACTTTCTCAACTATTGACTCCATTTCACACCATTTGACTCTCGTACGTGTCATGCTCTCTGTATTTTATCTGAGATAACTTCCGAATCCCTATTTCACTCATCTCTGTATAAAAAAAAATGTTTTTCGGGCCCTAGAAGGTGAGAAATCAAATCAGTTCCTCCAAAGCCCTTGAAACAACTATTCACAACGCTCCAGAAAATGTGGAAACACATTCTCCGCGCCGTTTATTTGTACTTACTGCACAGCTTTCCCCAAATACTAAACGATGGACGATAGCGAAAGCAGGATGTACGAGTTATTAATTACACGGATGGTGTCTTCAGAACCGACAGCAGTGATCACATCATTTATAGTGGACGACATGGATTAGTGAGCCAAAAGTATCTGTCATAATGTACGACGTACTTTTACCTCGTTGACGCCCCGACTAGACACTTCGAACAGTATACACATGGAGGCGATGCCGAAAAAAAGAAAAGTATTGTGACCATGACATAAATTCTGTAAGTTATCAGCCACGTTGATACAAATTCTGGTGGCCCTAGAGTTTTAAGTTTTTGGCAAATCGTCGTTAACTAATTTTCGGTCGTAGTAATCGCCACCTCACTCGCGGAACAGGCTGACACCGAATGCCGCCATATTGTTCTCATCTGCAGTCCATCCGGCAATAGCGCGTAAGCAGATAATCCTGTATTGCCGTGGAGGGGCGCACAATCGTATTAAGTCAGTCAAATACCTTCCCTCCCTACAGTGCCCTTCCCCTCGCTTCATACAGAGTGGAAGAAAATGAGTTGAGGATTGAGGTCGGGTGCGAAATAACAACATCTGCGAAAAACAGGTTACAACAAAAGCCTGCCACTGCAGCAAGAATTCCCGATTTCGCCCGCATGTACAAGTCTCCCACTTCATCGTGTTCACATTTGTGAAAGAAAACAGTCAGCATGTCGTTGCCATCGTGTTCTATTTTGTGTGTAAAAGTCGGTCCATATATCATTAACCTAATAAAGACAGTTCGTAACTTTAAAAAATGTAAATAACCCAAAAAGATATGATAATATAAAATTTCCGTAGCTCCTGCAGATATCACAATTTTGAAGTTAACTTTGCTAAGAATCTTTAAGTAACTATTCGCACTTCAGCAACGAGTACTGTAAAGGTGCCAAAGAGAACCATTCACAAACATTCGGCAATATGCTGAACACTATGGTTCAGCTTCCAAACCAACATTTATTGTATTGGATTATAGGAGTTAAAATAGTTATTTCATTTTTTTCATCTGTGTACATGAAATGAATTAAAGCTGAGAGCGTTACTTACAAACATGCTCACTTCTTCAGAGCAATGAAATGCCCCAGTGTTCGATCCGCATTGTAAGTCTAGTATTGATAATTAGTAAAATGAATGTATTGAAAGGAAAATCGTCTGTAGAGAGACTGACAGTTATATCGACGACACAAATCCGCTTCATAAAACTGTTCCCCGGTGGGAATAAACGGGCAGGGTGCATTCACCGTAGTCAGAATTAATAAGGATCAACTTGAACGGCAAGTTGAAAATCGACATTAATGTTCACAAGACCGTTACGTTAAAGACACAACCTCCTTAATGATATCTTCAGTAGATGATAAAGCAGTTAGTCGACTGCGTTCGTACATGTGGGGTTCATACTGTATACACAAATAAACTATTGATGATTTAATTAATTCAGTTGATAATGGGGTTTGTGCATGTCATATACAATGTTTCCACACGTAATTCTGTCATTTCCAATCTATTCAAGATAACGTTTGCATTATGGTATTTTTTAAAATTCGTAGTAAGACGTTCTCGGATGACAATGCCTTCGCTCTCTGTGAACTATCCCACGTGAATGAAATTAACCGAATGTACAGTAAGATGGAAAAAGAAATTCTCAGTTCTTTCGTGGATACCAAAAGTTAGGAAAACAACGAGCGTGCGTAAATGGAAACTCAATGTGCAATTTCCTATTGCATGCGCAGATCGCGTACTCGTAACCCTAGCTAAAAAATTGCCCAGTAGTTTTGCGGAAGAGCCATTTCCATTGAATTCGTTCTTACCATACGGATGGAATACTCCTCGAGATATTCGGCTTTTTCTACACTATTTTCGTCCGTTAGTTGTGCAATCGACGAATTTGTAGCATTCTTCTTCAAGACTATCGTATAACGAGATCTATCCTATATTGATAAGGCATCTTGGTGTTCAGAATCATAACCATACTTTGCTAATCTTTGCACTCTGACAGATTATTTACGTTTGACATTTGTAGGATAAAGCAACAGAAGGTGCAAAACAGCTAAGCAGGAATGGTTAGAGGACAAATGAATGTTGAAGCACGCATAAAGAGGATAAGATAGATGACCTCTATCGAATGATAAAAGAGACTGATGAAGAAAAGACAAGTAGCTGTATGAATCAAGTGCTTAGTTGGCAAGCCAGTAATAAGCTGAAAAGAATATACACAGGATCTATATAAGGGGAACAAACTTATAGACAATCTTACAGAAATGGAAGAAGAATTAGGTGAAGGTGAGATGGGAGAGAAGATACTGAGAGAACAATGTAACAGAAAACTCAAAGACCTAAGTGGAAGCAAGGTTCCTGGAGTAGAAATCATTTCCTCAGAATCTTTAAAATGCTTCGGAGAGCCAGCCATGACAAAAAACGATTCTGAGATGCCGAATCATGTGACAAGCGAAAACCGCCAGGAACGACGTGATGATACTGCCAATTCCAAAGAAGGCAGGTGCTGACACTTACGAATATTATGAAACTATCAGTGTAGTAACTCATGGGTGCAAAATATTAACCCGAATTATTTACAGAAGAATGAAAAAACTGGTAGAAGCCGAACTCGAGGAAGAGTATTTTGGTTTCCGGAGAAATGTAGGAACACGTGGGGCAATACTCACCTTTGACTTATTTTAGAAGAGATAGAGCAAGTAAATACAAATCTACATTTATAACACTTGTAGATTTAGAAAAAGCTTTTGACAGTACTGACAATAATAAACTCTTTGAAATCCTGAAGGTAACAGGGTTTAAATAAGGAACCGAAAGATGGTTTAAAACCTCTACAGAAAGCGGAATCAGTTACCATGAGAAAAAAAAAAAAAAAATTGAGGGTTGCCGATGATTTCCTAATTCTGTCAGATATAGCAAAGGACTCTGAGGAGCAGTTGAACGGAATGGACAGAGCTTTGAATAGCGGTTATAACAGGAACATCAACATGTGTAAAACAAGGCTGGAATGTAGTCTAATTAAATCAGGTGATGTGGGAATTAGATTACGAGACACTAAAGTAGTAGATGAGCTTTGCTGTTTGGGCAGCAAAATAAATGATGATGACTGAAGTAGAGAGGATATAAAATTCAGATTAGGTATAGCAAATAAAGCATTTCGGAAAAAGAAGAATTTGTTGGCATCTAGTATAAATTGTTAGGAAGTGTGAATATTCTTGAATACTGGTGCTTTGTGCGGAAGCGAAACGTGGACGTTAAGCAGCCCAGAAGGGAAAAGAAGCTTTTGAAATACGGTGCTACAGAAGAATGTTGGAGAATGTATGGGTACATCAATTAACTAATGAGGTGCTGAATCGAATTTGGGAAAAAAGAAATTTATGACAGAACTTGTCTAAAAGAAGGAATTAGTTGGAGACATCAAGAATCGTCTGTCTGGTAATGGAGAGAAGTGTGGAGGGTTCAAATGAATGTAGGTTACTGTAGTTATTCAGAGATGAAGAGGCTTGAACAGGATAGAAGAGCGTGGAGAACTGCATTACAATAGTCGTCGGACTAAAGACCGCCACAACAGGAAGACAAAATTCCAGGCTGAAATTCAGTGGACAAATCCTACGAAAATGTAATTCACTCACGGAAGAAATAGCTTAGGAAGTCGTCACTGTACTATTCTTGAATACTGTTCGACTAGAATTCTTTGCCAGGTAGGATTAGTAGAGGAGAAGGAGAAGATCGAAACGAGAGCGGCATGCTTTGGCTCTGACTCATCTATTAAGCGAGAGAGCACCACAGAGATGCACATCAAATTTCGGTGGCATATGCTACAAGAGAGGCGTTGTCTACGCTATCTGAGTCTGTACGTTCCGAGAAAAGTATGGCAACATATTACCTCCTCCCACACACATCTCAACGAATGACCGTGACAGGAAAATGTGAGAAATTAGACCTCTTACAGCGGCTCAAGTTCCGCAAACGAAATATAAAAGGAGATGGGGCGGGGGGGGGGGGGGGAGTTAGGGGGGCTGAGGGAGGGGGGAGTTTTAGTGGTACCACAAACTACACACCACTGAAGTGGCTTTATATATATGAGACACAGTGTTTCAAGGTGTTTGCATCAAACGTCTAGGGATGGTAGATCTCGTCGTGGGGAACAACCTTTGTTGGAGACAAAATATTCTCCTATGCTTCCCAGCTATGTTGAGCGTCTCTCTGTTGATTCGCTGGCCCTGGGACGACGAAGTTGCACTGATTTGGTAGGGTCTACTATCCAAGTGTGCTGCATCTGCATACTACCCATCCCAGTAAGCTAATAGTGTGATTTTCAACACGAAAACCTTGAGATTAAGTGTCTGTAAGCGGAGAAAGATACTATTAAAGTGCGTAATTTGCTCTGTTTGTCCGCTTTCACTCGGAGCAGAAGACAGGACTACAGGCGGCACACACTGCGTATGAACGCCACAGATGCCTACGCCTCGTAGTCTCTCGGGGGCGTAAGTAGTAATACAACGACAGCTAGCGTCGCCCGGAAGCGACAGTGAACATTTCGTCTGTAACAAAAGTTGAGCCCTATGACGTGATCTGCCATCCATAGAAGTTTCATGCAAAGCCTTTGAAAGAACCTGAATCTATAGGGTTAAGAAAAAATGCAGCACATACTGATCGGCGTGAGATTCCTCATCCCAGTTCAAAAGTGTATCTAGCAAAGTCTAGTCCCACCAACAGGTTTAATACAAATGCGATTTTATCTTTCATCTTATTTAGATATTTATTTTTAGAAACTGGAATCATTTATAGCTTTGATTTCTTGATAATTAATTTATTAAAATAGAAAATCATGATTTCGCAACACATATTCTATCTCAGTGTTCATTTTATGAATTATGGTTACATTTCCAGCGAATCTATACATACAACAAATTGGTAAGTGTCCGATTTCTGAATATAAGAGATGGTTAAGAAAACTTAATTTGAATTGTCTATAGAAGCGCAATAGACGGCAAAACTTACATTTATCAACAACGCTTTGAAATACATACTGATACGACGAAGTTTTCTTGTCGTACAATAAAGAGAAGACCAATGGAATGGAATGGCCACTAACTAACCCAAGTATTGTAAACAGCCGACAAAAAAACTTTGGACAGCACTTGAACGTACCATCACCATATATAGATTCACACTGCGTTAACGTTTTAAGGTTTGCAGAGTCACAAAATATGATCACTTTTTTCTCGGTGTTATTTTCTTATAAACACTTTGTCCCGTCTGTGGTTTCCACAGTCAGCTTGTTGATAACATCATGAACATCTTCAGCATTCGTGGGCAGCTTTGGCAGAATTTTGCGCCTAGCTTTGTAAATAGATTTACGAAAATTATTGACATCTCTCGTAGTTATATCTTGCGTATCTTCTCTTTTTAACTTCTGATAAGTTATTTTTGACGGCCTCTCACAAATATCTTCTATGGCTTTTCTCTTTAGGTCAGATATGATTTCTTGCCTCTGAATTTTGTTATGAGGCATTTCTTCATGATTGTGCTCTTCTTGACACTCCACGACATGCAGCTCCTCAATGGAAATAGCAGCCATTAATGTTGCACGTCCATCGTGTTAGACCACCTTTCAGCAGTTTTTGAAAACCGAAGGTGTCACCTCTCAGAACCAATATTTTCCTTCCCTTCCTACCTACTGACACTGTAAGCTCGTTTGAGGACATGTTCATTCTAAAACGATCTGCCGCGAACTGCGACGTGGCCGCAGGCGGCTGTGGTCATTAGCGCACACAATGCTCTGTCGCATTGTGTTAGTATGGGAGGATTCGGTCCTGTTACCTGCTTACCTACCTGGTTTCAGGAGGATTTGGGGCTGCGCCCCACGCAGCTCCCCCCGTCGGAGGTACGAGCCCTCCCTCGTTTGTGTTGTTAGTTTAAGTTAGATTAAGTAATGTGTAAGCCTAGTGACCAATGAGCTCAGCAGTTTTGATCCCATAAGACCTTACCACAAATTTCCAAATTACCTTTATATCTGTCCATTTAGTTCCATTAAGAGCGACGTGTTGAGTTCTATCTGCAAGAAAGTGTTGAATCCAATCGCAAGTCTGCTCCGATACTCCGTAAGCTTTTTTTTTTGTTTTTTTGTTGTTAAACAGCAATGCGGAACAGTGTCAAATGCCTTACTCAAATCAAGGAACACGGCATCAACTTGGATGTAATTGTCCACTGCGCTGTGGATCTCATGGAGGAACAGAGCGAGTTTGAGTTTCGCAGGATCTCTGTTTGCGGAATCCATGATGATTTTTGTAGAGGAGAAGTTCATTTTCCAAGAACGTCGTAATTCTTGAGCATAAAACATGTTCCATAATTAATCTGTTTATTTCTATTGCAGTCATGCAGTTGTTGTCTCCAACTGGCCTGAATACAGGATGGCGCAGATAAAGTAGCCTGTGTTAGTACAAAGGAAATGCAGTGAAATTACAGAAACGAACAGCTGAAATGGACTTATCATTTGGGGACTGATGACCTCAGATGTTAAGTCCCATGGTGCGTAGAGCCATTTGAACCAGTTGAACTTATCGTATATTTACAATAAAAAATACATTTATAGAAATTGTTGAAAGTGACCCCCTACAATCTCAGTACATAGCTACGCACGTCAAAGTAAATTCAAAAAACCCTGCGTAAAGTTCGGACATCGATGGCGGCACCTTCACGGTTGGTGTTGTCTTTCAGTTCCTGTATTGTGTAGGGATTTGTTTCATAGACCTTGCTCTTCAAGTGTCCCCACTGGAAGAAATCACATGTTTTTAGTTCCGACGAACGTGGTGGCCATAACTGATTGCTGGTAGTTCGTTCCTCAGTGAAGACATCATGGACTCGTTCCAGGGATACCTTATACGTGTTGCATGTTTCCCCATTTGATAAAAGAAGCAGTATTGTCTTCCTTATTTAGTGAGCTGAGTACAGAATGTATCAAACACTTCCATATATGCAACCGTTTAGAGTATAGTGTCAAATAATATCGGTCAAATGATGTGCGTTCCGGTCAAACCTAATCAAACGCCGATTTTTTCATCGTGGAGCGGTTGCTGACACATGATGTTAGGATTCTCCGTTGCCTAGTACCTTGTGTTCTGTGAATTCACGTGACCGGAAAGGTGAAACCATGCTTCATCATTTCATGGTGTAATGGAAAGCGTCTAACAAATCATCGTTCATGCTATTCAGAAACCACGTGCAGTAATCTACGCACTTCTGGCTGTCATCCTCCCGTAATTGCTGCACAACCGTCCCACGATATGGCTTCAAATTAAGACTTTTCAATATCCGCTGACAATTCCCCCTACTTACATGCGCCCGTCGGGACAATTTACGTGTGGATTTATTTGGGCTCTGAATAATTCTTGGGCGAATGTCTGCAATAACTTCTGGTGTGTCAACTGAAGGAATTCTTTGTTGTTTTACATTTTGCACAGATCCGTATGTGCGCCAATTTTTATGCACTCTCTATTGCTCTCTTTGCTGGTAGTCCTCTATCTGGATACTTTACACCGGAAATTTCGCGAGTTTCCTTAATCCAACCTGTTTTCACATATGCTGCCACAATTTCAGTTTTTTCTTCTACCGAGGTTTTTCGCAGACTTCAAAGCGAAACGTCAAACTTCGTTAATGAAATAAATTGAAATGCTGACAGAAGAATGCTAACAATCGATTACTGCATAAAACTGTCCATCGCTGTAGCTGTTTATTTCAGAAGCCGAAGTAATGCATTCGCATTCAAAGGGAAGGTAGGCTACTTTTAACAGCACAACCCTGTACAAAATCACATTGTTCTTAATGTGTACTATTTCCTTTTCGCTGTGTTGACTACGTTATTTTATTCTTATTACAACTGGTTCTCAGACCTATATTTTTAAATTTGCTCTATTAATCTCTTCCATTTGTTGGCTACATTTATCGGCAATGTAGGCAAACAGTAAAGTAACGATGATGTTTCGGATATGTTTCCTCTCTCGTATCACTTCTTCGTTTTCTCAGTTTCAAGATTTGGAAACATCCTCAAGGGCTGCGGAGAATAGTTTTGGTAACACTGAATCTCTACCTGAGTTCTTGCTGGCTGCTGTGGCCAAGCGGTTCTAGGCGCATCAGTCTGGAACCGCGCGAGCGCTACGGTCGCAGGTTCGAATCCTGCCTCGGGCAGGATGTGTGTGATGTCCTTAGGTTAGTTAGTTTTAGGTAGTTCTTAGTTTTAAGTAGTTCCAAGTTCTAGGGGACTGATGACTTCAGATGTTAAGTCCCATAGTGCTCAGAGCCATTTGAACCCTACCTTACTTCTCTTTCAATTCTTTCCCAGTGAATTTTAAATGAGAGCTGCGTGACACACGTAAATACTCATCAGTGCACTGCATACGATGAGTCAATGACAATGTTTTTTAAGAGCCGTTGTTGTAAGCGAATGAAAAGTCTTCTCAAAATTTATGGCAAAGTGGTACTTCATACTTGTAACGCCGGAAATGCATATCCTCCTATTTCCATCTATTGTACTATAAATTTATTTTCCTTAATTTTGTTACCTGAATGTATGACATTTCTGTGTCTTTACATATTGTAATTGTTTTACTATTTGTATATGTACATTTATGCATTTATGTCGATGTATAATTGGTTTGTTTCGTAAATATTATTTGTATTTTTACGCTGGGTCTTGCCTAGGGAAAACTGCTATCGAACGATTACATCGATAGGTCGTGTGAAGAATCAAAGTGTGTAGGATCTTTGGTAGTGTTAACTTTGTCGCGTGGAGCGCGGGCTGAGCAGAGAGAGTCTGGCTGGAGTAGCGAGTGGAGCAGGTGTGTTGTGTGACGCTGCCGCGAGTTGCCGCGCTTTCGGGGTTTGGCAGCATGTAATTGCGCTCGACTTGCGATGATAGTTTCTGACATGGTGTCGCGGACGGGAAGCATTAGCTGGCTCACATCAAGAGCCCGTTTCGTCTGGTGACCGTGTCGAGAAGAAGGCGCGCCAACACCCAGCTTCTGCAACAGCGACGGCCGACAATGAGGGACTGTCGCCACCTCCTCGATCGACGGCTTCAAACCTTCAATCAACCAACAAGGAAGACTGGAAGCACGTAAAGTTTTAGAACTGTATGGCAGACCTCAGCTTTTCAAACTGTACCATTTTCGTAACTTTAATTACAGCAACTTAGCATGAACATTTGTTGCTCATTGTCCCAATTGCATTACCAAGCAGGGTCCCTTCCTTTTCCGGAATGAACCCGAGTGTCGTTGAAATTCAAACGCCAGCATTAAAATAATAATATAGCATTTCACTGCTTTAATTTCAAAGTTCAGTTAAAGTATTCATAGCTGGCTACAATATTTAGATTACACAAGCACGAATTAAGAGTGCGAGTTTTGTTACCGTATTTTAGCTTACCTGTGACTGCAGCTCAGCTTGGTATGTACTAAATTTTACTATTGTTAATTGTTCAGAAAATTTATTACTTCTGACAAACTTTCAGTTTTCACACTACACTTGTCAACCTTCAGTTGCCACGCTTCTAGTGCTAATTATATGTGTAATAATCTTTCTTTTTCAGTTACTATAGTAATTGTCCTTAGGACTGGCGACCGTAATTTCCCCCAAATCTCAAATATCTAATTACCGCTAGTTGATTGTTAACGTAACGGCCGCACATTTACTTTCTTTATTAACTTTACCCCTATTTCAAAATTAATTTCCACCAGTTTCATTAGCATTTTTCCTTTCATTTAGATGTAACCCTTTCCTCCCTCTTTACCGACAAATTAACCTCGATGACGATTGCTTTTCCCAAATTTCCATTAGGTACACGCGGTTTAATTTTTCACTGTCATTAAGGTCGATAAGTGAGGGGGAGGTTACATACTCAGTGCTTCGATATGTAATTTCGTTCGCTGTTTCAAATGGTCACTTGTGCTGTGCCCTTTTCTAAACCCAGCTTGTTCTTTTGTTTGATTAAAATCGACTGTGTTCTGGTGACAACTTTTGTGATGCCTTGGGGCTGACACACCTACAGCTGTTTTGAGTCTTGTCCGTCTCGTTACTTGTGGACTATAATATCTGCAATATTGGCCCAATTTTTGAACAATTGTCTTTCTTCGCATTCGCGTACTTACTGTACACAATTCCAGTGGCTCCTTATGCTTATAAATTCTCATAAAATAAACACAACTTGACTAAAAGACGGGACGAGTTGGCAGGACATATACTGGTGCATCAAGGAATCGTCAGTTTGTTAATTGAGGTAAGTGAGCGGGGTGGTACACGTTTTAGAGAAAGACCACAACTTGACTACATTAAGACGCTTAAAATATTATATGTAAGTTGCAGTAGTTATGCGGGGCTCGCACACGATAGACTAGCGCACAGAGTTGCATCAAACTAGTCTGTTCACTGAAGCCCACAGCTCTCTCTATAGTTTTACTCTGCACCTTATTCAGCCTACGATCGCGTGAAATTTGAAACACGGATGTAAATGGTTTTAAATAGCAATGCGGAGTATATGCGTAAATTTGATACAATACGCTCTTGAAGTGCCCTGCTCTCGAACCTCCACACGAAAATGTTTAGTACGAGGAACATACTTCTTTCTCCGTAAGCCGCAGAGTACATTACGACACAGATTTCTTCCACCTGAGAACTGCATGGTCAATCAATGTGGAAGTTCTGACAAAGGCATGGCCTATCAATGTGGAAGTTGTGACAAAGCTGTCATATGTTTTGTACCTACGAAGAGTGGCGCAGTTTCAAAACTACTGCCACTTCTCTTCAGATGCGAACGAGTGCGTTACTGCGAAAGGAAAAACGGAAGAGCTGTTCGTACCGAGAAAGTGTTACACAGATGTTGAACGTATGAGATGAGCTTCCGGTTAGCCTAGATATCTGCGCATCTAGCGACCACGTGGCGGTGCGGGCAGAAGAGACAGGGCCGCACGTGTTATCTGGCTGTCCGTCTTAATAAGGCCGTCATTAACACCATTAATCCGCTGCCTGCGCGGCCATACGTTGTCCCATTACAAGCCGGCGCAAATCGTATGTCTTGCTTATCTGGATTTGGCTGATGGATGTAATAAACGAGAACAAGGCTTCTCCCTTACCGGGAATATCCCTACACGAACAGTCAGTCTTGTCGTCGCCACAAGGACGTATTTTGGTACCTAGTCAAGCATAAGCTCCAGAACATGCTCGTATTATTCAGTTCAATATACAATCTGCTCAAGCTCAATGCAAATAAGTTCACGATTAAAATATTGCCGACAATCTGCAGCAAAAGTACAGTGAAACTTGTTTGCTTTCCATACTAGTATTCCTTAAGTTATACAGTATACTATTATGGGGAAACGTGATGTTAAATTACGTGGGGCTTTATTTTACAAACTGGGTTCGTTTTAACTTTGATACTGAAAGAAAAAAAATGAAGAGGACATGACCAAATTTAGTCTCCAAATCACTTTCCTTTATATCGGGCCATCTGCCCATCTTCAAATCTATTACAAAGATTCATTTTATAATCACAACTGGTGGTAATTGCCATGGTTTTACGTTTGGAAAGCCTCAAGATTGTTAAGAAATTAGTTATACAAATTTGTGTAACATACCGTTTTTTATAGTTACAGTATAACTTGTCGACTACGGAGCTGAAGTTCACTGTCATAAATAACCATACACTAGTCTACAACGGCTCAACATTTTTTTAAAAGAAATCCGATTGGCGCAACACCGAAAAGCGCCCTCTTTTGTACAGGGTGTCCACAAATTCTAGCCAGGGAATTCTAAATAATTCTGACGAATATGAAGGATGGTCGTAACACAAAATTGGCATCCTGTTTGTTCTACTGCCGTCGGGAAATTACACAAAGTTTAAAGTAACGGGCACTGTATTGGACACGCCCCGTTCCGGACGACCAGAGACTTCAGACGAAACGAAAGACTCCGTGGACAACCACGGAGTTGGGTGTTCCAAGGTCAACCATCCACAAAACCCTGGCAGAGCATAAGTTACATCCGTACAAGATACAGATATTGTGTCATTTGGATGAAGGTGACTCCGATAGACGCATGCACATGTGTGAATGGTTTGCAGATAAACTGGGTGAAAATACCAATTTTACTAAAGACTGTGTTGTTCAGTGATGAAGCTGAGTTTTATGTCAATAGTGAAGTGAACAGACAAAATCTTCCATCCTTGTCTCAAGGCAATACACATTTGATGAGTCCATCCTAAAAGCAGGGCTGCCAAAAGGCAATGGTGTGGTGGTTCGTGGAAAGTTCATGTGCTAGGACCCTAGTAACATGTTGAGAGACAAATTATGCCTCAAATTGAGCGTTTCAGAAGGATGGAGCCCCTTCCCATTTTGCTGCAGCTGTTAGAGATTGGTTGAAATGACAGTTTTCCTCAATAGATTGAGCGAAGAGCTTATGTGCAGTAGTTCCCTCGTTCGTCTGTCCTTTCTTCCCTTGATTTCTTTTTCTGAGTTGCGCTGAAAGAGAAAGTTTATTCGATGAAAATAATGAATTTGAACCACCTGACAGAACGCACTAACAGTCAGTGTGTTAAAATCGACGGCAGTTCAGACCTGTTCCATCGAGTTGACCTTAATCTTGCAAAGTGCATCAACTTATGCATTGAAAAGCACAGAGGTCTGTTGAAAATATTATTTGTTAATATTAAAGTGACTACAATGTGCTTTGTCATTATTTATTAGAATTCCCTATGTACCCAGACTATGGACGCCTTGTTGAGTGTGGGACTTATGTAGTTCATAAGAAATGCTCCGAAATATAGCATAAAACACTGATGTGGAATTTAATAGCGTTGAAATGTTTTAAAAGAACTTCATAAAATAATTAGAAAAGAAATTTAAATTATTTTACAGTGATGCAGAGCTTGTTGCGCTCGAAAGTGTCCTCCGTGGATGTAAGGCATAAAATATGTTCGCAAATTTGACAAATGAAACATCGATTAGGGTATTATTATTAAAAACTTTAAAAGAGCTTCAAAACGTTCCAAAAATATCTTCTCCTCCTTACACTTGGCGATGATAGTGACAGTAGCGCTCAAGAGTGCCCTCTATGAACTGAAATAATTCATTTATAAAAATTTTCCTAAGCATAACATATAAAAGATCAGAGCTTTAATGTCATTAAACTTTAAAATAAACATAGAAAATTGCGAAGTTCTCTTATCTTCCTCTTATTTGGCGGTCGTAGAGTTACTACTGCGCCGGGCCGAATACGGCAGCACGCTTTAGTTTCCTCTGCCATGTTTCAAATCGCCGCCGCCAGAGTGCTGCTGCACTTGATATCTGGTAAAGCGCCCAATCTCATCCCGAAATAAGTCTGTAATAAGTCTTTGAAAATTTTCTAATAGTTACCATGTTTGAAGTCACGTTATTTATTGGGTAGTTTCTCACGGTCTTTCACTTGGTGGGCGCAAATTTCTAGTTCCACCAGCACATTCAAATGAAAATTTATCGGTGTTCTGTGTAGCAGTTCCATCTGCTCTCTTCTTGCGTTCACTTCATGTTTGCTATCGCTATCTTTCACATGCGTTCCAAATGCTGTCCGATTACTGTGACTCCAAAATTCCTTGTATCGTATTTCGCCCCGTCTGTCCTATGTAATACGAGGTTGGTTTGAAAAGTTCTCAGAACGGAATAGAAAAAAGTGCTTACAACACTGAAACTTTTTTTATTTTCAATGTAGTCTCCCTGTTGATTAATGCACTTGATTCAGCGATGTTCCAGTGCCTTGATCCCATCTCGAAAATGAGTTTCCTCCAAGCCAAAATAGTTCTCAACTCCGGCTATCAATTCTTCGTTTGAAGTGGATCTTTGTCCACCAAGAAAAATTTTCAGTTTTGGGAAGAGGAAGTCTGACGGAGCCACATCACGTGAATAAGGGGGTGTGGCAACAATGCATGCCTTAGTTCGTGTAATTCTGCCATGGTAATGTCACAAGTGTGCGCCTGCGCATTGTCTTGATGGAAGCTGACTTTCTTCCTTGCTACATCTAGCCTCTTTTCGCGTATCTTCTGTTGCAATTTGTTCAGGAAGTTAGCATAATATTCTCCAGTAATTGTTTTCCCAGTGGGGAGATAATCTACAAACAGAATCTCCTTCGCATTCCAGAACACTGATTCCATTACCTTTCCCGCCGAAGGAATTGTCTTTGCTTTTTTTGGTGGCGGAGAATCAACAAGTTTCCACTGCTTTGACTGTTGTTTTGTCTCTGGGGTATAGTATTGCACCAAAGTTTCATGTGTGGTCACAAACCGGCGCAAAAAACCTTGTTCGTTTTTCCTAAAATAGGCCAAACATTTTCCCGATATGCCCACTCTCATGCGTTTTGGATCCAGCGTCAAGAGTCGCAGCACCTATCTCGCAGATAATTTTTTCATTTCTAATTCTTCAGTTAAAATGGGATATACCCTTTCAGATGGCATCCGGCAAGCGTGAGCAATTTCACGCACTTTCAATCAGCGATCCTCCGTGACCATTTTCTGCACTTTTGCAATGATTTCTGGAGTAGTGACATATCTTGGCCGACCACTAAGCGCATCACCATCTAAGCTCACCAGACCAAATTTAAATTCATTTGTCCACTTGGCAACAGTTGATTATAAAAGAGCGGAGTCCTCCAGCGTATTCTGGAAATCGGCGTGAATGTCCTTTGCTTTCATACCTTTCTTTACGAAGTCCTTAACCACTGCTCGAATCTCGATTTTTTGCATCTTCGCAAATCACTACGCGGGAACAACAACAACGCCACGTCACCGCCACAGCTCTCTTCCAAGAGCACTGACGTGGCACGCGTTTACAGGAAACAGTCCAACGAATATCACGTGAACAACTCATTGCGGTAGCGCTGACCCCTCGCAGTGATTCCGAGAACTTTTCAAACCACCCTCGTACTTAACACAATTTGTGCATTTGATCTTGTACATTCCAGAGTTGCAGTAGTTATTTTGCTTCGTCGCAGTTGGATTATGCTTTAATCTAGGTGCCATTTGCCCTTCATTGTGAAATGTCACGGCAATGTTTTTAGGAAAGTCTTTAGGGATTCTTTCCAACTTACGCCCTTTGTATGTCAAAGTTACGAATTTCTTCTTAACTTTAATCTTGCGATTTTCCTCACTTGTAGTGGCAAACTTATTTTTAATTTTATTACGCATACACATGACATCTCGGGTGCTATACCCTTTAGCTGTAGCATTTTGTTTTTGGAATGTTTTAAAGCTCTTCTGCAGTTTTTAATAATAGTTATGTCGTTATCGATGTTTCATTTGTTAGATTTAGGAACATCTTTTATGTATTATATCAGGGGCACTTATGAGCGCCACAAACTTTGCACTAGTTAGGATCACTATAAAATAATCGATAAAATTTGACAATTGTTTTATAAAGTTCTTTTAAAATATTTAGCGTTATTAAATTACGCATCAGTGTTTTACGCTACACTTAGGAGCATTTCTTTAGCAGACTAGTGTGTGGCTAGTTATGACCGTGGTTGCCAAGTATCAAAAACGTGCGTCAACACTCATCCAGACAACACAACTGAGGATTAATTTATAGATACTATTAAAAAACTGTGTGCAGCGCCCCATTTTTCAATAGACGTCCACAGGAGCTGAAGGCTGTCAGTGACAAGCCCCAGATTTTTAAAGCCAAATCCAAGGTATTTCTTTGACAAAATCCTTCGATTCCCTGCACGATGACGTTCCACATCCTTGAGTTAACAGTATTTGCAATTATGAAACAAAGCTAATACAGTGTCTCTTCAATGGTCTTGTCTCATATTCTTCGACATAAAAAAGGAACTAAATCTGACATTAGAAACCATCAGCCTATCGACCTGATCTACAAAATCAAAAGCTATGTATAAAAATAATGCAGAACAAAATAACGAGAATTCTGGACAAGACCAGGCAACAGAATATGAAAATATCAGAAAAGCTTTCTCGGTAACTTTCTACCTTCAAAGCATCAACCAACTACAAACAAATATACTGAATATAGCATGGTATTATATAGCGTGGAGAAGATCAATCAGAGCGTGGAGAAAATCAAGTACATAAGGTCACAGCAAGGACAGCGGACATCGGATCGAGCGAAATTTTCCATGCATTCAATCAGCGACAAGCGCGCAGTGTGTGCGCGTCTAAACAAACTTACCCCAGTACATACATGTTATACTAAAATGGGCAGATATTAATTACGAACCGCATTTAACTATAAAGTAATGGTACTTAACACGTTAAAAGTAAAGTCAAAATTAAAATGCAAAAATCGGTTGAAAATTAGGACTCAAACATCGGGTGTAATCTCACCTGCTTTATTTACACCACTTCTGAATCATGGCTGTAGAAGCCTAGCTTGGGTGGACCAACGAATCGCAATGGTAGGTAAAAAATTAAATCACCTCAAATTTTCAGACAACATGGCACTCTTTGCAGCTGCCCAAAGCGAACCAAACAAGATACGAAACAATTTAACGAAGCTGGTAATCATGTCTGGCTACATATTAACCTATCAAAAAGGAGACCGTGGCTAACGACCAGGAAGACCCACTGAAACAAGTCAATAACACACAACAAAAGATACACTTTGAAAACGTTCCTATTATTCAGCAATAGTTGAAATCCGCGGAAAGAATATACTGAAAATTTACTGGAGCTTGAGGTATAGCCTAACACAGGGTACTCAGGTCTACTCCATCATGTATAATACAAAATAAAATCATAGTGATAAGGTGGGCATTGGAACGCAGTATGTAAATGTAACACAGATACACAGGGTTACAAACAGATTAAAAACAGCACAAGAGTAAATGAATCGCTGATCCAAGTTAAAACACTAAAATGATAATTGCGGTTGCGGGGTTGCATGATCTGATGACAGAGCGGCTGCTCCCAGAAGGAAAAATTTTGTTGCGTGCGTTTCACGATTTTGTTGTGGTTCTGAGGCGGAGATGAGAAACATTCCGGCATTTCTATAAATGGTTTACATTCATTTTCGTTAATAAGGCGCGAGGATTTTATCGGACAATGTTGTATTCCATTTGTATCGCTTTTCTATTGTAAAAGCTTTGCACTTTTACGCATTTCGCCTTTACACCACCTGCAAAATCTCTTATTCTTGTAGTGATGACGTCTGCTATTTTCGAGACAACAGATGAGTTCAGATGATAAAAACTGGGCAGTATCTAAGAAGGGAGTTTCTTTTAGCCAGTACCTCTCAACAGTGAAATGCTAACGGCGTTTGAGTGCAACTTGTCTTTTAGTGATTCTAGTTTTCTTTTAATCATATTACCCCAGTAACAGGAGAGTTAAGATTCGAATATACACCGATCAGCCAAAACATTATAAAACATTATGATCGCTTCCCGCCGCGACGTTGAACGCCGCCTGTTGGCGTTCCGGGCAAGTGACGCGGTAACACAACTATGCAAGCGAAGCAGTCACTCACGGGGGATCACCCTAGCGAAATTTGGGCTGCAAATGGAGAAATCCACTGAGACAACTGACTCTGACCAAGGGCAGATTATTATTACACAGAGCCTCTGAACGAGTATCTCGAAAACGGTGGAGCTGCTCGAATGTTCAAGTGCTACTGTCGTGAGATGTACAGTGAAAGTACCACTACTTGCTAAATCGTTGGACGTCTACACGATTCCTCACGGAAAGTGGTGTTCATGATAGATGGTGACCTGTGGCATCTGTGCCGGAAGAGCACAATGCTGGTGCACACACAAGTGTTTAGAAGCACACTGTTCATCATACATTGTTGTACATGATGCTCCGCAGCAGACCACCACTACGTGTTCACTTGTTGACCCAACGACATGTTCAATTACGATTGCAATGGGCACGAGACTATCTGGATTAGACGGTCCACCAGTGGGAACGTCTCGGCTCTTCGGGTGAATCACATTTTTGCTATACTAGGTCGACGGTTGCATCCACGAAGTCGGAGGTATTATGCTATGGGAGACATTCTCCTGCGTTTGCTTGGCACCTGTGGTAGTAATCGAAGACACGCTGACAGCTACATACTTTCTTGCTTGACGTCTTCCCCGACGGCTATGTCATCCTTCAGCAGTATAATTGTCAGTGCCTCAACGTCAGAACCGTGCTACAGTGGTTAGAGAAGCGTTATAGTGAACTCACGTTAATGACTCGGCGACCAAATTCGACTGATGTACATCCTATGGAACCCATCTGGATCGCTATCGGGCGCCATCACCGCGTACGAAAATCAGCGGCCGCTATTTACGCGGATTACATGACCTGTGCGTAGACACCTACCTAATGCCACATACCTCCATAAACCTACCAACAATCTGTTGGATTCCCAATATGCAGAATCAATTATGTATTTCGTTCCAAATACGGATAAACAAGCTATTACCCTGGTGCTCACAAAAAAAAAAAAAAAAAAAAAAAAGGTTCAAATGGCTCTGAGCAAAATGGTTCAAATGGCTCTGAGCACTATGGAACTCAACAAAAAAAATGGCTCTGAGCACTATGGGACTCAACTGCTGAGGTCATTAGTCCCCTAGAACTTAGAACTAGTTAAACCTAACTAACCTAAGGACATCACACACATCCATGCCTGAGGCAGGATTCGAACCTGCGACCGTAGCGGTCTCGCGGTTCCAGACTGCAGCGCCAGAACCGCTCGGCCACTTCGGCCGGCGGAACTCAACATCTTAGGTCATAAGTCCCCTAGAACTTAGAACTACTTAAACCTAACTAACCTAAGGACATCACACACACCCATGCCCGAGGCAGGATTCGAACCTGCGACCGTAGCAGTCCCGCGGTTCCGGACTGCAGCGCCAGAACCGCTAGACCACCGCGGCCGGCTGGTGCTCATAAAGTTTCCGCTTATCAGTGTACTCTTCTGTGGCGTTTGGTATTAGTTTAGCTTTGTTAATATACTTTATTACGGTATTTTTTGTTTAGTCATTATTCGCTCACGCGGAACATGAAAAAGGAAGACGACGATATTATTACAAAAGGAGCACAGAACCGGACAGGAAAGAGGAATGCGTCGGCCGTGTCCTTTTCAAGGAAACGACCCCATAATTACATTAACTGTTTAAACTAAAGCAAAGCGAGATCTACACTGCTGCGGAATGGTGATTCCAGCCTTGTTCCTTCACAATCCAGTTAACCACTGCCACTTCGCTCGTTACCTATAGCGGAGGTACCTGAAATATCTACAAACACAAGGTGCTTCAGATCTACCGTTTCTCGGAAACGTCGCATCCGATCTTTTTCAAGTAGAATGCGTTTTAGGCAAGCGGTATGGACAAATAGACCGGGACGCCCTACACTGCCTGGTAGCTGTCGTAAAATGGAGAAAACAAACGCAACTTCAGAATTTGAAATGGGAACACGAGAAAAAATTAGTACACTTGAAAAGAACTGAACATGAGACGCGAGAGCGTAGCAGGGAGGGTCAATAAGCTCCAGTAGAAGACGATACACGGAGAGGTTTACAATTGTTATTACGAAAGCATATGGTCCGAAAAGAGTCAGACAACACTGAGACATTTTTTACAACAAAACATCTCGCGAAATGAACACGGCGGCAAAACCAGAACGATTATAATACATACGGAAGCTTACCGACAATTGCTTTTTGCGCGCACCTTTCGCGAACGGAACAAGAAAGTCGGGAAATAATAATGACACCACATGCGTCCTCTGCAACCCACCGTAAGGTGATTTGCGGAGTACAGGTCTAGATGTGCTGTGTTTGGCTAATGAGTTTTCTTTTCTTTTTTTTTTGTATTTTGCACCATTTCAGTAATATGATCAAAACACTTCCTGGAGCTGACGATTTAAACAACGATTAAGAAAGGGAAAACCAAGTTATACAATGACTGCTTTTCACAATGCTGCAGTGGGGTAATATCCTTTTCTTACACATTTACCTCTTAATAAACTTTATTTAAAATATCAACACTTATAACAGTTGATTACGAAGTTATCACACTTTTGTTTCGGTTTATGGAAACGTATGTCCTAAGCACAGTCGTGCCCGCCTTTGTCTGCTCTGTGTTCCCCGAAGTATTTTTGCATCTGGGAGCAAGACCAGCATTTTTTGTGAATCATTTATCATCTCACATCGTAGGACACTACTCATACACATCTAATGTCCTTTATGAGTCCCCAAGAGATATTATTAGCGGGAGTGATAGCGAGTCACTGGCCGTCCTCTACCAACCCATCGACCAGCAAAGTAAGTGATTCAGGACACGCGTGGCCTTAGGGAAAAATGTGCTAGGCACACTTCTTGTTCCAAGGGCATGAACGACTGTGGTTCTGTTGGAACGTCTTGTAGCAATTCTGTGCTGGTCAACATTTAATGGTACATAAAAAAATGAAATGCGAAAACGCCGTCTTGCTTGTGTCTAGGCCGGGTTCTTTTGTTACAGATATGCTAGTTGCCTTTCCGACGTAAACAGTGAGGTATTTCAATTGCCCAATGGTGAACATTGTTTGTATTTACCTCGATATTAAATCTGAGTGTGTTCATCAAATGGTTCAAATGACACTGAGCACTATGGTACTTAACATCTGAAGTCATCAGTCCCCTAGAACTTAGAACTACTTAAACCTAACTAACCTAAGGACATCACACACATCCATGCCCGAGGCAGGATTCGAACCTGCGACCGTAGCGGTAGCGCGGTTCCACTGAAGCGCCTAGAACTGCTCAGCCACACAGGCTGGCGTGTGTTCATCAATCAACAGTCTGAAGATCGTGGAGACCACACTATGAGTTTGAAATCAGGTACAGAAGGCGATTCTTGTCAGAAAATCATCTTCACTCCATGCATAATGAAAGCAAATGTAATAGGGATGTAGAAATCGATCATCTAGAATTCTGTATACGGTGCTGCGGCTCACATAGTAATTTCTGTATCTCTATTTTCTCTAACGTTTTCTGACTTGTTTGTTATGACCTGGCCTACCGTGAAATTATGTCATCAGTAGCCGTGAAACATGTCCTGACCAACGTGAACGATCTTGATACCTCTCTGTGGGTAATTTTAGAGACTTTCATAAGCATATCAAGCGCCTCTTTGTTGGATTATGACATTACTGAAGACACCTTCTAACGGTACCACTGACCACCTTAAACGGCAATTTTTAAGCAGTTGTGATCGTGAGATAACCTAATGGAAACAGAACAATCAAGCTGGGATTCGTTTCCGAAACACTATAGCAGAGTATAACTAACAGTAAACAGGTGGGTCAGGAACAGACGTTCTCCCAGCACAAAAGCAAGTTGTAACATAACATATTAAAACCGGTTGCCAGCGTAATTAGACATTCTTGTGTCAAGCAAAATGATAAAGCAGAAGACAGTGCTAAGATTAAACTAACCTTCCTTGACACACACACTAAACTCCTTCCTTACATCATTTCCTGCTACAACACGGTAACCTAACATTGCAGATAAGTGTGCTACTAACAAACAAATGGCCAATGAGATAGTAAACAGAAACATATGCCTCTCAACAACACGTACCTTAAATGAACTAGGTGCAACAGTTTATATAACCAATTACCCACGTAACTAGTAGCAATACTGAACAGGGAAAAGCTTGAAATGCTTCTGAATTTAAATCAGGGGTCTGGTAATGATCATACTCTGTTAATTCATTGCTTAGTACAGGATCTCTATGCCTGTGCGTTAACCAACTTGCATTAGAATAGATAACACAGTAAAAGTTATTTCTTAAACTAGGTTTGAAGCAACTGAACAGAATGAAAATCTAACTACACTGGCTCTGAAGGAGCCTTTGTATTGCTTCATTAACGAACTAACCTAGTAGATGAGGACCCTTAAACTATCAGAGTTTGAAGATCCATGCTCATTAACAAAACACCACCAGTATGTATGAGAAATGGTAAGTATTCTTATCATTAATTATTAATTAAGTAAAGCATAACAAACTATAACTCTTTAAATAACAAATGTGCTTTCATAACCAGTCTTTTGACCTAACCAAAAATATAATCGGCTGTGCAACTAACAACACAACATTAATTCAAGTTCAATCACTTTCTCATAATAAATTAGGACACTCGGAATTAAATTCCCTCGGATAGGATTCCTGGTCAGGTTTGTGATTTCGGATAATCACGGGTGTAAGATAGAGTTTTTAGCAACATCACGACTATTATTAAAATCAACCAAATTTAACAAATACCTGGTCCAGTTACAGAGTGCCAAATACAAACAATTTAGTAGAACGCTGGTGGCGCAATTTGCAGTGGCTATTAACTTGGCAGCGATGCAATCATAGCAATACTGCTGGTCTCGCCCTGTTCTTGGCGTCGAAATTATATTTTTATAGGGCCAAAAACCACGCCATGATAATGGTATCACCAAATGCAGCATCCGAGAACCATAAATACTGCCCTTCAGATCTTCTGGCCTCAAAAAACCAGGAATATGAGCTACAATTATCCGCTACTGCTAGCGAAATGTTAACCACAGCATTGCTCAGCCCAGACTCTTACCCGTAACAAAGGACGAGTAGCCACTTGCGCGCCAACCACACCTTTTACACACTGCCAGTCTACGTCCGTAGCTGCGGGGCTTCCCAACATCTTTTACATTCAACCCTATGTTCCCTAACTATGGGCCAAGTCATTTGCAGTACATTACACAACAATCATTTCAGTAGTTATTTAAATTCACAAGCATAGGTTAAACAACATCGTTCAAAAGTTCACGTAACTGAAATATGTATACACAGTCAAAGAATTTCCATGATAGATACAACACGCTACATAAGCAACACTAGAATTATCGATACAGATACAAAATAGGTCGAAAATAGGTCTTAACCCTCCAAAAAAAGAAAATGGAAGTTACCCTATCTAACGTCAACAGCTCCCGCTCAATGATGCAACTTGGCGAGATGTGTTGCCAGGACAAATTTTTTTCTATAAGATCAGACGCAGAGTTTCCGAAAAAAAGAAATCTGAAGCACCCTATACATTCCAATCCACTGTGCAATGCACGGCGGAGGGCACTTCGTAGCAAATACTGGTGATTTTCTGTCCTATACCATTCGACTATTGAGCGAGGGGAAAATGACTGCTTGTGACTGTACGCTTCTCAATCTCTGGTATTTCCATGATCCAGAGATATGCGATGTGGCAGAGAATGATTACATAGTCTCCCCTCGAATATAGATTCTCAAAATTTATCTAACAGGATTTCGCGAGAACAACGTCACCTTTCTAAGACAATCGTCTAAGATCCCTGAGCATCTGTGTCACACTTTCGTATGGGCTATGTCGTCCTATTACGATCGTAGAAGTGCGTCTCCGATTTTCTTGAATGCTTGCTCTGTTCTATAAGGACTCCATACACTGGAGCAATATTGTAAAATTCGTCACTGTAGCGACATTGGATTAGATTAAGTTGAAATGCGGATCGTGACCAGAAGTGTAAATTTTATTTATAAAGAAAAAGCGACATTACCAGACGAAGCGAAACACCCAGAGCAACAGCGGCATCGGCTGCGTGCCCTATATTACTCGGCTTTTGCTGCGCTTTTCGTTTGCTTTCGCCTTTCCGTTGACCAAAGCGCGTACGGCGCGAGTGTCGGCTGCAGCGGCGAGATAGAGCAGTCGTACCCACGTTTTGTTTTCTTTTTTCGCCTGTCAGCAGTAGCAGCAATACTGCAATACGGCGTCAGCCCTCCACACGGGGCTTTCTCTACCTTTGCAGGACCACGGAGTTTTGTTTCGCGGCTCCCTAACCGCAGCATTATCGATCTCTGTGTACTGACCCTGTCCGTCAGCACCACGGAAACAGGCTAGCCACACGTCAGCGCACGTTGTCTCCTCAAGGTGCACTTCGTGGCCAAGTCTCAGACCTGTTCTGAGTAGGCGGCATTAAATTTTCTTACAATTGCACTAGTTTTCACGTCGAGAAGTTTATCAGCTTCATTCCATTACGTAGTTACCAGTAGACTTCAGTTCCAGCAATAGGAGCACAGATATGTTCACGTTTAGAGCGACCCTCCACGACTGTGCAACTGGCAGGTTACTAGTAACGTATTTGTGTACTTAAGTTACTTTAATTTGTAATTTAGTTTCCTAGTATTTTTTTCTTTCTTTTAAAACAAATCAGCGGATTATGACATGGTATAAGTCGAACATGTAGGTACAATTCGGGTGACCTGAGGTTGAAATGTATAATAAGGAGTAAAAACTAGACTATCACTCTGTTCTCTGAAGCAGTACGTCTAAACTGTAATTTTTTTATCTATTCGTACAGTACCTTCAACTGAGGATGCGGCATGTTTAGTATCGCCGGTACGGACGAATCAAAGCGTATCCTCAACGAGTCCTGAATATCGTGATGCTTTTCTACACATCTTTCTATACTGGTTTCCATAAATGAAAGGAAAATAAAAAGTACGGTAATTACGTTAACGTACTCCGTAAGCTATTGCACACTGCGTGACGGAGAGCACTATTTTCGAACCTTATGTTCTATTTTATTCGAGAACTGTCCGAGGGGAAAAAGTGTCTATATGCTTCGGGGCGTGTCCTAATCACTACCATATGCGCTGAAGGTAGCAAAATTCGTGTACGGTCTTTCTCGAATGTACATTATTCAAATTTCCGCAATAATCTTGTAAACCGATACGGTCGATTTCTTTCTTTTTGTCAAGTCCACTACCTTGGATTCATCTCCATTTAAAGAAAGCAGCCTGCATTTCCTTGCGGTTGTCCAATGGTAACACTTTTTTGTAGACAACCACATCGTTAGCTGTTCATTTTTGGAACACACCCTACAACTAGCTTACAGACAGAAGTGATGACACTTTCTGCAGGACTGACCATCATTTTGCAGGACAATGCTCAACCACGTACAGTGCAAGCTGTTACTGATTTGTTTGACTGATGGGGCTGCTAAGTGCTATACCACCTACTGCACTCCCCTGACTTAAGCCCTCGTAAGTTCAACTCGATTTCTAAACTGAAGGGAACACTTCACGGCATTCGCTTCAGAACTACTACAAATTCGTCGGGCAACAGACCGCGCCGCTCGAACTGTCAACATAACTGGCACTTCTAACAAGGGAACCTCCCCATCGCACCCTCCTCAGGTTTAGTTATAACTTGGCAAAGTGGATAGGCCTTGAAAAACTGAACACAGATCAATCGAGAAAACAGGAAGAAGTTGTGCGGAACTATGAAAAAAATAAGCAAAATATACAATCTGATGAGTACTCTATGAGCAAGATAGGCAACATCAAGGATAATGTGAGATCAGGAGCGCCGTGGTCCCGTGGTTAGCGTGAGCAGCAGCGGAACGAGAGGTCTTTGGATCAAGTCTTCCCTCGAGTGAAAAGTTTAATTTTTTATTTTCAGACAATTATTATCTGTCCGTCCGTCCGTCCGATGCGACTGTGAAATTGTTGCATTCATTTGTTGCAGTTTATGTGACAAACTCTTATGTTTTCATCACTTTTTTGGGAGTGATCATCACATCCACAAGAAAACCTGAATCGGGCAAGATAGAAGAATCTTTTTAGCCATTCGCCAAGCGTACAAGTTAGGTGGGTCGACAACATATTCCTGTCATGTGACGCACATGCCGTCACCAGTGTCGTATAGAATATATCAGACGTGTTTTCCTGTGGAGGAATCGGTTGACCTATGACCTTGCGGTCAAATGTTTTTGGTTCCCATTGGAGAGGCACGTCCTTTCGTCTACTAATCGCACGGTTTTGCGGTGCGGTCGCGAAACACAGACACTAAACTTATTACAGTGAACAGAGGCGTCAATGAACGAACGGACAGATCATAACTTTTCGAAAATAAAGAAAGTAAACGTTTCACTAAAGGGAAAACTTGAACCAAGGACCTCTCGTTCGGCAGCTGCGCAGGCTAACCACGGGACTACGGCGCTCCTGAGCTCACACTCTCCTTGATGTTGCCTATCTGCGGCATGGACTACTCAGTTTGTACATTTTGCTTATTTTTTTTCATAGTTCCACACAACTTCTTCCTGTTTTCTCGAGTGATATGTGTTCAGTTTTTCAAGGCCTATCCACTGTGCCAACTTATAACTAAATCTGAGGGGGGTGCGATGGGGAGGTTCCCTCGTAAGAGTATCCTATGACTTCCACATCGCTGGCAACGGGTTATACACAATGCTGGTGACTACTTTGGTCAGTAAAACTTTGAAACACATGTCTATTTTGTACCAGCTGTAAATAAATATTTGCCCCTATTATGTTCCAACCCTCGTAGCTTACGAAATATGGTTAATGAAATAAGCCAAAGGGAAAAATACAGAGCAGAGTGAACGGTGTAAATAATGTTCTCAGGGTAGATACTGGAACGAGGTCTTACTCGAAGGTGAGCATTTACTGGAAGGAACAATAGGGACAATGATTCTTGTCCTTCATTTTGACTATAGTTTTGTTTTTGTTGTACAGTAAAATTATTTTCTGATGTTTCTTTCGTCTCATAAGGCTTCTTAATTCAGCTGCTCGTTTGTGTGTCGCGTAACGCGGGAGTTAGCAGTTCACACTTTCAAGTTAATTGTGGGACGCTTATCGTATGCAGACCTCGCTGAGAACATGGCACACCAAAGTTCAATCTGGCGGAAGTGGAAACCTCCAGAGTTGCTCTCGCTTTTGTTCTGTGATCACGGTTCGCAACCAGCCGTTAATTAAAAAAAAATAATAATAAAACAAACGAACATGTTCGACACTCTTTCTGGATACATTACGTGTTCCCACTTGTCGCCTTATGAGGATGCGTCCAACAATGAAGAACATGATCATTTTCGTGGTCCAGGTGTTATGGTGTAGAGAGAGAGGTGTAGTGTAGCATGGGCGTATTGGCCTCCAAATCATTGGACACGGTATGCTCACCGGTCAACGTTACCGCGTCACAATACTCCTTCCCCAAACGCGTCTTTTCAGAGGTGAATTCGGCCCTGATTTTATTTTCATGGATGGCAACGTGCGACCGCATCGAACGTGCAGGTGGAGCAACCGTTGGAACGAGAGGATATTCGGGGAATTGTCTGCCCTGCTTGTTTCTCCGACTTAAATCCCTTCGAGCACATGTGGAATGCGTTGGGGAGGCGTATGGCTGCACGTCCACATACACCGATAATTATACAGCAGTTGTGAACCGCACTAGTGGAGGAGTTGAACGCCCTACCACAAGAACTCTTTACCGACCTTGTGGCCCGCGAGGGAGCACGTAGCAGAGCATGCGCCGCCGTCCAGGGTGATCACGCACCCTATTGTAGTAAGAACAATGTCCCGCCTTTGGTAATGCGCGGAGGACCAGCATAAGTAGCGCTAAATTCAGTGTAATTATTGTCTTTGAATAAAAGTGTCATTTCTGTTCGTCTCATATGCATACTTCTTTCACTTACCTTCAGTACTATATGCAGCAGTTCTTTCTATGCACGGTCCAAGTTATATCGAACCATGTTGCTTGGCATTCGAAAGTTACTTTCGTTCTTAAGTTTTGCACAGCAATATATACAGGGTGAAACGCTTAAAACTTGCACCGCAAATATTGCGGAAATGGAAAGTGCTATTGATGAGATGTTTTCACAGAATGGATTGGTATTCGGGGGCTCGTACTTTTAGCCAATCAACAGATAGTAATAATGCTTAGAAAGTGTATTTTTGTGCAAACATACGCTTGTTTAAATGGAACAATGCCTATTGACATTAACAAACTAAAAGGATGGTAAATCAGAATGTCAGGGGTATTTGTTGCAGGATTCTAGTGCGACTCGTTTACGAAATATCATATTTTGAAAAATTCCCACATCGTCACTTGCACAATATCTGTGGTAGCACACACTAAATAAACAACACAAGTGCATACACTGTTTACGTGTAGTCTGATCAGTAACGAAACAGTTGACGTCATAGCATGCGTTCAAAACGACAACAGGCAGCGGCAATACACGTTTCCAGTCTGGTATGGAACGACTGCTGCACACGTGCTGGAATTTCAACGGAGATATACGAGCAGGCTGCAGTAATACGTCGCTGCATATAATGGGGTGTAGTTGGTGTGACCTTGTAACAGCATCTTTCAGCTTTCCCCCACAGAAAAAAGTCTACAGGCGTCAAAACCCGGGCACAAGCCAGAAAAGATACAGGTTCTCTCTGTCCAATCCAACGATTTGGAAACTATTCGTGATAACATGTTGTAGTACTAGGTGCATTAGGGGCTACACAGCCATAGTGTGGTACCGCAGTTCCTCCTTGTCTCAGAGGAACGTCTTCCGGCATTCGTGGGAGATGGTCTGTTAGGAGGCTGCTATACCTGTGCGGGTTCCGTGTTCCGTCTATGAAAAACGGGCCTTTGAGCTGATGGTTCCCTATCTTAAACCACACGTTTACACCCCGTGCACGCTGACGTCCCACCTGAAGAAAACAATGGGATAGTCAATAGCCCAATAGTGCAGGCGGTACACCTTGTCCTGATTGGCTTCATCACTAAGGAAGATACATGATACAGCTGCAGTCTCCTATCTTAATGGCCATGTGCAGAAGTGAAAAAGATTCTCATAATAGTTTCCAGCAGTTCTTGATGGAGAGAGATGTTATAGGGGTGGAACCTATGTCGATTGAGACGTATCCTGTCTTAATGACCATGCAGAAGTTAACACTATTCTCGTAATCGTTTCCATACCGCTCTTAATGGAGAGAGATGTAATAGGGATAGAACATATGTCGATGGAGAATGCGTAGACTTGCCTGACTCGTGCCAGTTGCTTGTGCGATTGCGCGGGAGCTAATGTCCGGATCAACTGCAACAGCAGCAAGAATATTAATTTCCCTGTCTTCTGTCGTCACTTGTTTCCTTCCGTTACGTTGTTTAGGTGTTACACTACCACTTCCACTTAATCGGCTGAAGGAGTTGACAAAACAACTGCCGTGATGCTTAAAGTCTGTTGGGATATCCTGCCGCATACATACACCGTCCAAGAACGAAGACTGCAGGCTTTTTCTGCTTTGGTAAATCCCATCGTACATTTACGACTTGCTGCTCGGACTGTCACACACTGACTAGCAAGTCGCAATGCACTCAAGGTGCACACAAGCACACTTTAAGCAAACTTTAACATCGTACCCAGCAATTACACAGGCTGAATGGCACAAACAAGTGTAGGCATGAAAACTTTTCACAATACGACACCTCGTAAACGGCTCAAACTAGAATCCTGCAACAAACACCACTCATATTCTAATTTACCCACTTTTAGTTTCTTCACGTCAATAGGCATTGTTTTATTTTAAAAAAAGTGTATATTTCCACCAAAAATATTTTTACAATCTGTTTATTGGCTAACAAGACGAGCTACTGACTACTAACCCATTCTTTGAAAACCGCACATCAATAGCACTTGTGATGCAAATTTTATGTGGTTCACCCTCTATCAAGAGATGGTTCAGTATACTGAAGTAAGCTTTTTGATGAGTTAAGTAACACGCTTAACAGCAAATGTTTTAATGTATCCTTAATATATTTAACTTTTTTGTATATGGAGCTATTGAGGGAGTGAAGACTTTTTGCAATAAGACGATGTACCTTTTCAGATCTTGAAAAGAGGAGTACAGTGCTACAACTGTTAAACGCTGAAGTGAAAGGAGAGGATTCGCTAACTTTGAAGGCCATAGTGTACCCTCTGCACAGTTGTGCCACGCAAACGTCGTAACATCATCATTAAATGCACTGTGCTACGAGCCTGGCCAACAAATTTACACTATTTCCACGTTATCTTCGCAAAGAGTTGCACAGCAAGCGTTAACAATCGTACTGAAATAATGATAGAAAATAAGAAAATGGGCGCGGCAGCTAAGAAGATAAGGCACTAGACTCGCACTCGGTGGTACGAATCTCTTTCCAGCCATCCGGATTTAGGTTGTCCGCGGTTCTGTCTAAATCCATTAACGTGAATGCTGCAATGATTCCTTGGCAAAGAACGCGACTGATTTTCTCCCGTGTCCTTTTCCTATCTGAGTCTGCGCTCCGTCTCTCGACAGGATACTAAACCGTAAAATCCTTTCCTTTAGTTCGAAGAAAGTAAGAAGTTTTTTTTCCAATACATGAGTAGAAAAACGTTCAAAGTATTAACCGTACAGAGAAATGCTCGCTCGCTGCATTGTATTCTATTACTTGCCGAAAACTCAACCGTATACGATACATTATGGGTATTCGTATTACGTAAGGTACCCCGTATACTGCTGGTTAAGTATTTAACAAAAACGCGAGAGCTAGACTGTCTTCAACGTCCTACAACATTGACGGGTGTCAGGACAGCCAGTTCGTTTCGTATTCTCACTTATTTTGGAACATTTTTCGACGACGACGTCATTAGATACGATGTTTTTAAAGGGGATGAAAACGCCTTTGGAAACAGCTGGCAGGGGCGCACACAGCAAAGCCGCGCCAGCTGAGAACGGCCTCACATCTGGCCGCCCACAGGAACAAAGACGCACCACAACACAACCCATTGCGCAGCTGTCAATTCCACCCAATCAGCAGAGCTCCCATTCTTTTAGCAATCACCCGTGGACGCCTCGACAGCTCGTCGAAAATGTTGCAGTTCGTTTTCCCTGCGGGGAGAAGCCCGTAACAGAGTACATGCACAATTTAGGAACGAATTAGGAATGTTATTCTGGTATAATACTCTAAAGCCTTATTTACCGGAGCTAATGAAAGTGAACACAAACATTCATTAGTGTTCGCTTGTACCTATCAACGAGCATTTCCCATGGAGAAAAGAGAACACGAGAAAACGAGAATCGAAGCACGCGTACGAAGCGAATGATGCGTTATTGCTTCTTTGGCACTAAAATCATCGGAACATAGGTTTCGGTCAATATATTGCTAGTTATGCTGCGTGTTTCAGAAAGATTCTACGGATTTCATCAGGCTATATATCTCCGTCTTCAGGCCACGAGTGGTCTACCAGGACCATCCGACCGCTGTGTCATCCTCAGGGTAGGATGCGGATAAGTGGGGTCAGCACACTGCTCTCCCGGTCGTTATGATGGTATTCTTGACCGAAGCCCGTACTATTCGGTCGAGTAGCTCCTCAATTGGCATCACGAGGCTGAGTGTATCCCGAAAAATGGCAACAGCACATGGCGGCCCGGATGGTCACCCATCCAAGTGCCGACTACGCCGGGCAGCGCTTAACGTCGGTGATTTCACGCGAACCAGTGTATCCACTCCGGCAAGGTCGTTGCCCTCTAGGCTATATCTCCTATACAAATAAATTTAGAAAGTCGGAGTGAATTTTAATTCATGCATCGAAACTAAATGTTTACCTCTGCGCCAGAAGCAAGTTTCGGTTCATGAGTTGCAGATAGTATGGGGCAGCTAGCTCTCTAGTTCATTACCCAATGTGCTTAGAGTCGATACAGCGATAACACAGCTACTAAAGGCGCCCTACAAACCAAGGGGCGTACGGATCTGGCTCTGAGCACTATGGGACTCAACTGCTGTGGTCATAAGTCCCCTAGAACTTAGAACTACTTAAACCTAACTAACCTAAGGACATCACACACATCCATGCCCGAGGCAGGATTCGAACCTGCGACCGTAGCGGTCGTGCGGTTCCAGACTGTAGCGCCTTTAACCGCTCGGCCACTCTGGCCGGCGTACGGATCTCCCACTGCACAATTGGCAATCAAGGTCGGCTGACTCCACAGTACGTACTTCTTTATTTTATTCCTGGTTGAATGTAACGCCGAACAGCAACAGTATTAGCAAATGCAGTACTCCAGACTTGTCCGTGGAAGTATTGGTCCAGTTTAATTATCATCCGAGTGTTTTGTAAAGGAAAACTCTGATGTAGAACATAACAGTAAAAATATCCCAAGATGGTATGTGGATGCATATGAAGGTCACAGGGTGATTCAGCTGCCCCTACCGCTGTCGTTTTATGCAGCCTGCAATGCTGTAGCTGGCCTTCATGAACTACACACGTAATATTCATATTCTCTCGCTCGCTACTGAGATGACGAAAGTCACGGGGTACCTCCTAATATCATGCCGGACCTTTTTTTTGCTCGGCGTAGTGCAGCAACTAGACGTGCTGTGGACTTCACAAGTAGCTGGAAGTTTCCATCAGAAATATTAAGACGTCCTGCCTCTACAGAAATCCGTAACTGCGAAAGTGTTGCCTGTGTAGGATTTTGTTCACGAACTAACCTCTCGATTTTCTATAGGATTCATATCGGACGATCTGGGTGACAAAACCATTCGCTCGAATTGCACATAATGTTCTTCAAACAATCGCGAGCAACTGTGGCCCGATGATAAGATGCACTGTCATTCATAAAAATTCCATCGTTGTTTGGCAACATTCATCGTTGTTTGGCAACATGAAGTATCTGAATGGCTGCAAATTGTCTCAAGTACCCGAACAGAATCATGGCCACGGTTTTCCACTCGTCTAGGGTCCAACCGATATGGTCACGAACCCAGAAAAGGCGCTGCAGGCGATGTCGTGGTTTTAGCAGTGGTACTCGCGTCGGTCATCTGCTGCCACAGACCATTAACGCCAAACATTGCCACACTGTCGTAACGGATATTTCCGCCGTACGTCCCATATTGATATCTCCGGTTATTTCACGTAGTGTTGCTTGTCTGTTAACACTGTCAACTCTATGCAAACGCCGCTGCCCTCGGCCATCAAGTGAAGGCCGTCGGCCACTAGAATGTCCGTGGTGAGAGTTAATCCTTGAAATTTGTTATTCTCAGCATACTCTTGACACTGTGGATCGCGGAATATTGAATTCTCTAACGACTTCCGAAATGGAGTGTCCCATGCGTGTAGCTCCAGCTACCAATCCGCGTTCAAAGACTGTCAATGCCCGTCGTGCGGCCATAATCAAATAGGAAACCTTTTCACATGAATCACCTAAGTCCAAATAACAGTTCCGCCAATGCAGCACTGCCCTTTTATACCTTGTGTATGCGATACTACCGCCAACCGTACACGTGCATATCATTATCCTATGATTTTTGTCGGTTCAGTGAATTCGTCCTACGGAAAAAAATGAGAAGGACCTTTTTGTACGAAATTTAATGTATTTCAATTTTGTATAGTGATGCTGTTTCGCTGGGGGCCACGGTTTTCGAGTCACTAAAAAAAGTACAGAAGTGATCTTTAAACGCACATTTACCCCACATTCATCCCTCACCAGTCAGAATTTGTAGTATAACTAATCTTAGCACTCCCTCCTATCACTTTATAAAAATTTTCCGAATACGCGAACTATTCGAGAGATCGACCTTTTTTGGTCTCTACTGTTTAGGCTATTGCGCCACCAGTACAGTCGGCTACTTCGTTATCACTATTAATTAAAACGTGTCCTTGAGGGTAATGAACGAAAAATGACTTTTGTAAACGTAATCCTAAAACTAATTACATTGACAATTCGATCCAAACTTAGCCTATACAAGCAAAGTAGTTTGCAGTTAGAAAGGCCTGACGAGTGTAATTATTTATTTTAAGCTGTTAAAACTAACAAAACTGTTACGTAAAAGTTACACAAACGTCAATTATACAATTTGTACGTGGTCGACTAAGCCGGTGGCGTAATAAGGCCAGTCCATGATGACCAAAAACGTTCGAATGTGGGAAATAATTCATGTAGTAGCAAATTTTTGTACAATGGTAGAAGGGAGGGCCATAAACAACACATAAGGTACTCTGACCGGTGGGGGCTGGAAGGTCACTTTGGTAAGTTTTTCTAGAATAACTCGAGAACGTCGGCCTCTAAATCCTCTGCAAAAATGTTATATTCATTTTTCTGTAGGACTAATAATTCGCGCGTAGTGAGTAGGAGAATATGAAAAACATTCGCGTGGGTTTGTAGGTCAGAGATAACACTGCGGGTTGCATTAAACGACAGCGGTACAGGCGGCTGAATCACCCTTTGTAGTCTCATAACATCGGATGGTTCTTTTGTAAATGAAAACACTGTAGTCCTATACAAAGTTAAAATTTACCCCAAGATTCTATCTTCATTCCTTTGGTGGACAGTTTCGGAAAATCGGATTAATATTCTTTAAACACTCTGCAGATGCATGCGATGTAAAACTGTATTATTCATCTAGGATTATTTTGTATGAAATGAGCGCTATTAGTGATGAAGTGTGCAAAGCGGCGAAAGAACAGTAAAACGCTAGTGTCTCAATTTTTACGCAAGCCTTCCTTATTCTTGTTGCTGCACTTTATACACTACTTGAAAAAAAAAATAGTACATATGGAAAGACGACGTCGATTTTGACCCGATAACGGCTTATGCTGTTCGGGGGATAGCAGATGCACTGATAATGGTTTCAACGTCGTCCGCCAATAGATAATGAATACTCACAGCCAGAACGCTCGGTGTGGTGCAAACGTATGAAGCACGCAGGCAACCACGCACTTGTGCTTCCTACGGCCAACTGAGCAGTCTGAAAGGGGTAAAAGGTTGGCCTTCCGTGTGGCAGGATGGTTCGTGCGGAGAACTGCCACACAAGTTGGATATGCTGCGTCAGTTGTGCAACGACGCTGGTGTCAGTGGCCATGTCAAAAATTCTAACACCCGCCGGGTTCTGGACGCCCACGCAGCAAAGTCGCCCGCCAGGATTGTCGTATTGTAACGGCAGCAGTGGCAGATCTTACAATTACTATAACACAGATAAGAGGGCTTGTGAGCCCAGACATGTCAACACGCTGTTGCGAAACGGTTATTAGCAGTGGGGACATCGCGCACGCATACCTCTAGCCCGTCTTCCACTCGTGGTACAGCATAGATTTGCACAGCTCGACTGCTGCCATCAGAGGATCCAACACTGCCTTATGGTCTGCGGTGCGATAATCTACAACTCTCGTTCATTTTTGGTGTTTCTGGATGGGACGCTAACCAGCACTCGGTACGTGCAAAATGTTGTTATACCCGATCTCTTGCCGTTCTTGCAACAGGAAGGTGATGTGTTGTTCCAACAGGATAATGCTCGTTCACTCATTGCGCGTGAAACTCAACGTGCTCTGCAAGACGTGCCGTAACTTCCTTGGCCAGTGTGATCTCCGAACTTGTCTCCAATCGAACCCGTGTGGATATGATGGGACGAGAAGTACTCTTACAGAAGTAAGTCAACAGGTTGAGCAGGCGTGACATAACGCATCCCAGCACAGTATTCGACTTGATGCCAGAGTCAGCGTATGCGCAACCAAATGTTGGAGGCTGCACAGCGTACTAATATGGTGTTTCAACATTGGTCCACACCTAGTGCCTCAGAACCGGTTGTGCCATTGATCTGTAAACGTAATCATGTTATGTATTCCATATGCACTCTTGCAACAACCAATCTTGAGTACACTGAAAACCTCTAAAAGGGTTTACTAATTCTTGTATCCGGTAGTGAACGTATGTCGGCAGACTAATTTCGCTAGATACTGTAATTGAAGGGAAAATCGCAAAGCACAGCAACAACAACTAAAATTCCGATTCTCAGCAACTGGATACAGTTCCGTTAGTCGTATGTTTTGCATTTCACCCATACCCGAGCTGGTGCCCTTTTTAATTCGTTCCTCCATTATGGTATCAAATTATGAATCTTCTTCCTTGAGTAATCTCTTTGAGCTTCGAGGGTCACGCCAATTTCCTGACGTCTCAGGTTTTATTTCTGGTTATATCCCGAGAGCACATTTGACATCTACATTCTTCAATTAGAACCCTTACATTCACTTCTGTCTTCGTTATCAGTGACACGAATACACAAGGTACTTCACAAAAACAAAAGGCTGAGAAAACAAATGCTCCCATTTGCTCTTCGCCGCAGCGGAGGGCGCGAACTTTCTTGCCCGTTTCATCGGCTGACCGACAACAGACGGCACGCCAGTGAGCACCCGTGAATGCGAATACAAACGACTGAAGACGGGTCGTTCGCGTTAGGGTACCGTTCATATCCCAGAGAATACTTGTTCGTTCATTGATGCTTGTTTACTTGTGTTCGTCCCGGTGTAAAACGGCTTTAGGCTCCTCATCCAAGGCGGGACCCGTCTCTAACTGCATCTTGTTGGTAATGGGACCTACACAAAGTGAAACTGAAGAACTGAAGTTCGTTTCAGCTTGTGAAATTAAAGAGCTGTCTAGTGCACATTCTAGTTACTTGGGCTAGTATAAAATTGTAATCATTATTTCGCAAAGGTAAAAGTTACTTAATTATGTCTTTTTTCCGGCACATGTCTGCTATGCTGATATTCCTTCGTCACGGTACCAAGCACGCCGCTACGGAAGTCAAAATAAAATGATTCAGCCCACTGATAAAGTGGGGAATCGTGTGGTTAATTAGTTTTTTGCATTTGTAGGGGAGCAATGCTGCAACATCTATGATGATTTGGTGCAAGTGTACAGCAATAAAGAACCACCACATACACCAGCGATGTCCAGCCTTTCAGATAACCTCGGTCACGCTGGAAGAGGACAAGTATTTTTGGGCCACACATAATGTACCTAACACTAGCAATAATAGCTGAGCATTTAAAAAAAAAAAAACACGTGTATGGACCAGCTGAACGAATACGAGAACAGCATTGTGTGGCGGGAGTTGCAAATTGAAAATATTCATTTTGTCTTAGTGTTACATAAACGGAATTTTATGAAAATTATAATTATTTTTTTACGTATCGTGTGATAGATGCTAACTTCTTGGGCCGCATTGATACTTGCATACCAGCAAACTATTGAAAAGGGCTATCAGTAAAACTCACGCGCGACAAAAAAATCTAACGATTTTCGACGTACGCCAGCTTGACGAAAATAATAATACTGCTGGACTAGAAAATACAATAATTTATGCTTTAAACAGGATACTTCAATGAAATCACATCAACTTACATCACAGGCCAATGATTTCTAGATGACCATAACAATCAAGAAGAAATCCATTTTAACCAGCAGCAAGCGTCGTGAATATTGGTTTGGAGCATGCATTACAGGACTTCCTTGATAAATTAAGCAGATATGCGATACTTGAAAAAGGCTTTACACAATATAACTTGTTTAACGTAACAAAGGCAAGAAATAATGTAATACACACTGCACATCACATGCGAGTTCGACTTCATAAAGTCATAGTTGTGGCCTCTTTAGCTTCAAAAAGTCTCGAGAAAATGTTTTGTCGTAACAGGGACCAGAACGCTTGCTCTTCAAAAATAGGAAGTCCAGAGATTCATTGGACATGGATGACCTGAACTCTTCTCTATTTTCCTTTACAAGGCTGAAAACACGTTCACATTCTGCGCTGCTATGGGATATGGTGAGAAAAGAGAGCATTACTCCAGAAATTCGGTTATACCTCAGAAATCCATCGGCTCCAGGAATTCTTGAAATTTGTGCCCAACTGGAATCACTTGCACCATCTTGATTTGCACCCAAGTATCATCTACCTGAAGAGCTGTGAAATGCCTCTGAACTGATTCACCACATCACCTATAGTTTCATTTTCTTCCTTGCACAACATGATTGGAAACTTACCCAAGAAAAAACAAAAGGAAGAAAACTATGTATCTTCAATTTTGTCTAACCTAGCAACTTTAGAAAGCTTTAACACATCATCCTTTAATAGAAACATGTTGATGATGTACTCACAGGCAGTACACAGGTAGTTTCTCACTGATAAATAGAAAAGGAATTTATCTGTAACCTGGAGATCATTTACTATGTTCGAAGTCTAAATGCCAACAACTAACTCATCATCACTTTTTGATTTTGAATGAAGTTGTACTCAACTTCAAGCAATGAGTAGCTTTTGATAACTCTGTGCTTAACAGACCTGAACAACTGCTTTAGCAAATTCATTACAAGCTCTAATGAAAAGTGAACTTGTGGGGAAGAAGTCTGATGGGCAACATTCAATTTGTCAAACACAGGAACAGTCACATGAAGAAAAGTGCAAAACGCCTTCTTCAAGATTGAGGAAAGGAACATAAACAATTTTTGGAGGAAAGCAACATAAACAATTTTTCCTCACGTGTTGTAGCAGAAATCTTACTTTTTAGGATGGGTTTGTCACATTCGGGAGAACATGCTATTCTTTTAGGGCATGTGTAGTAGCTGAATCAATACGTCTCTTCTTCTGATACTCTTTGGATCCACGTTGTTCAACTCTACGTATTCTGAAAGATTTCAAGCTTGTGGACATGATATGGCTACATAATATTATTTCTCCTTTGAAGAAAGAAAGAAATGGATCCCAATGGTCCAGTAGTCTATCCAAACATCGGGCTAAAGATAACCACATAGTACATACATCTTCCGAATTTTCTTTCCCTCTTTATTGTGCAAGCTCTGAAATTTCTGAAGGCGTTCTTTTCTTTTGACACTCTTCTCTAAGGAATAAAATATATCAACAAGGATCTCATCCACTTTGTGGTAATCTTCCAGCACCTTTTTCAGATGCTAGATTAATCAGATGGCAAATGCAACCTATGATAGCAATACATGGTTGAATTTCCATCAGAACTACTGAAACCTCACGTCTGTGTCCTATAATAACAGGGATATTGTGGAGCAGAAAGTCACACAGTTTCCAATTGGTATGTTATGAAAATTCAGCTGGGATAACATCAGGTTATTTATGTTTCGTCCTGTTGAGTCCCCGACTAACGCTGGCATGGATAGCACAGTGCTCACTACCTTTCCCGCAGAATATCATAGAATGTGAGAACAACAGGATACAACTTGGCATTCGTACCTTAGCTTCCATCCGTTGCCAAAGAAAATAGTCCGTTTTGAAGGCACTCGACAACTCCAGATGATGCATTTTTTGCCATTTTATTTACAAAGCATGTCATTTTCGTGCGGTCACAGCTATATTTCTTTGCAAGTTCTGATGTGGGAAACATTTTCTTAAGTAAAGCACCAACACGATCAGCCGCACTTAAGAGCACATTGTGTTCCATCAAACGGGAAGTAAACAGACACTTAGACCTAATAACGTCATTGTCAGTGTTTCCAGACTTGGCAAAAAAAAGTGTTGATTTTCTTGTTGTCTTCTTTCGATTTAACATAACTAACGAGTTTACCGCACTTAACATGACTACTTAAATCCCCACATGATTACTTAAATCGTTGCTTCCACCAAGTACAATATTAATATCACACCCACATACCGTGTAAAAGGCAGATTTTTCTCCTTCTCTGGATTTTAGTATGTACGGAAAATCAAAAGAATATGGTTCTTTAAATGTCTGGGAGCACTGTTTCATGGATTTACTCATGAATCCCGCAATAGCAATAATATAGCGTATGAAAATTCCGAGAACAAATAACTCGTATGTACTGAACGTCACAAAAAATTATAACATGAACACTCAAGGCAGTCAAACACTTCATTGAAACACGACAAAGCACAAAAAGTCTTAAATAATTAAACGAACACGACGGCAACCTCGTGAACAAAGAATATGCACGTGGTGAAAACCACGCACACACGGGGAACGAATGTAAGTAGTCCAAAGAGTACTTGTTAAATCACAACAAGGGATCGGAGCAGAACACAGAATTTGCAGACCAGAGCCTGTCGACACGTAAGAGTCACTTGGAAGAACTGTTATCCCAGCTTTCAATTCAATTCCAATGACGACACAAACATCACACGGTTTAAAGTACCAATCATAGCAAAGAATGAGTTATCGACTATCGTAGACTTGCCTTCGACTCGCGCAAACTATCGATTGTACGGAAGTGGGGTGATTGTCGAACGTTAACGTCTCAAATTTTTGTCCGTGAAGCCGTAAAATGACACTGTTCATCCGTTAAACCGTAAAATGATGCGTTTTCCGTAAATTTTATGGATACACCGTAAAAGTTGGCGGGTTTGTACTTGCTTTGGGCTGCATGCGCTCCGCGCAGACTCTTCCAGTACGTTTAAACATATGTGAATAAATAATTAATAAAGATAGTGAAACCAAGAGTAGGCCCGTTCTGTAAAGCAGAACAGGTGGAGATCTGTGTCAGATCTGACGACAGAGTGCTTTGTGGTACAAGCAGAAGTGTGTCGGCGAACATCGTTCAGTGCAAATTGTTGAACTTAAGACTTGGGAGCACACAACCCACACGTTGACCCTACAACGTCAACTCCAACTGCAGTCGGCATGGGATCATTGGGACTGGACTGTGGATCAACGGAAAAGTGTCACCTGGGTCGGATGGATCTCGTTTTTGGTTACATCAGGTAGATGGCTGAGTCCGGATACGAACATGTACCACGCCACAAAGGCCGACGGTGGCAGTATCATGCTTGGAGGACGTTCCCCTGGGCCTCCTAGGAAGGCACTATGACAACTGTGGACTAGATCAATATTCTTGCGTGCACGTGCATCAATTCATGCTTATGTCTACCCCGACGGCGATGGCACCTTTCAGGAACGTAACTATTCGTGTCACAAGACCAGAATCGTGCTGCAGTTGTTGAGGAGCATGATAGTGAACTCACGTTGATGTCTTGCCCATCAAATTCGCCTGATCTGAATCTGATGGAATACACTTGAGACGAAATCGGGCGCCAGCTTTGCGCTCACACACCACTGGAAAGTAACTTACCGACATTTCTTCACCTGTACATACACCTGTGCCACATGCCTCCGGAAAGCCAACAACGACTTATAGAATCAACCCATGCAGGATCGCTGCTGTATTGCATTCCAAAGGTGGACCAATACGCTATTAAGCAGGTGGTCATAATATTTTGGCTCATCACTGCAATAATAATATAAAAAAAATAGTCTTTGAATTGGACGCCACTTAGGCGACTTGCGCCTTCTTAAAACCAACTGTCACCCATCCAAGCACTAGCCAGTTCCAAAGTTGCCTAGCTTCGGTGATCGGGCAGGAACCAGTGTTACCAAAGTGGCAAGGCCGTTGGCTATCACTGTAAATAGATACTTAATTAAAGGAATTTCAGTGCGTGATAGAATATTTGTTCAAATGTTCAAATGTGTGTGAAATCTTATGGGACTTAACTGCTAAGGTCATCAGTCCCTAAGCTTACACACTACTTAACCTAAATTATCCTAAGGACAAAGACACACATCCATGCCCGAGGGAGGACTCGAACCTCCGCCGGGACCAGCCGCACAGTCCATGACTGCAGCGCCCAAGACCGCTCGGCTAATCCCGCGTGGCGATAGAATATTTCGTAGGGCTATTAAGAAGTACAGGTTCTTGGTAATCCAGACAAACAACAAAAACTGGAGATTTTTAGGCACACTACTAGTAAAGTTCGTTTCGCAGTTTTACACTCCAAGCTGAAATGTGCAGCCAACGGTACAACAATAACACCGGTCGTCTACAAGAAAGCCGACACGTCGCGGGAAAGTCGTTTTGCTCGCTGTCCTTTGGTAAGCGTCCATTGTCTGCTGTCGCCTACGTGCTGACCTGACCTCAAGCTTCGCGATATTTATCTGTGGGGGCACGGCTAAGAAAGGCTGTTTGTCTCACCTTTCGTTCCTGCTCTTCGTACACAGCGTAAAGCAATAGTAAATTCGAGGGCTGGCACCAGACCTCTCCCGCGGGCAACCAGAGCTCGGCTACGTGAATACATTTCTCATTTCGGTAACATTGGGAAACAAGAATAAAACCGACATTTTTCCTTGGTATCGCTGTCCTCTCCTGCAATATTCGGCAACTGAATACCTAAAAAGTGATTCATTTAATTTAATTGCACAGACAATATTCAACAGAATATTCATAGCGTCGCAACGAGGGTCGATTCGCGTCACACCTGTAAATATCTATAGTACATAAAAATTGTCACAGACTAAGTGTTCACAAAAACAATACGCAAGGATGTGTTGGACTAGTGTCGCCTCATTACGTGTGTACACATTTACAAGCATCACATTGATGAAGCAATTAAAGTACGACGCAAAAGTTTACAAATCAAGTAACTATTGAAGAAGGGAAAGAATAACTTCAGTTTAAAACAAATTCTTTGTCGGCATATGCGAAAAGACTGCGAAGGTAACAGGGAAAGAGAAAGAGGAAAAGAAAACATGACTCGCAGAATATGTATGACAGTGCTAATGTGACTTTTCTCGAAAAATTGTAGAAATAGTTCGCGAATGTGCAAGCTACATTGCTAAAAACGCAAAACAGAGGTCATCCTCAGGAGTTATGAGAGACACTATTAATAATATTGAATATGAACCAATCTTGTGTCTTGGAGCGAATAAGGAATCTTTTAAGTTTCCACTCGCATCTGGAGCATCACTATTCATGAGAGTAGAATTTGAACGGTAATAAATCAAAGGAAAATATCATGAGGTGCTAGAACTGCATACCGACGTGGGGAGAAAAACGTGTTGAATCTCAAAGCTATATAAGGCGGAGAAAACGAAGAAGAAAGAGGAATATCATGGCATGAATCTGTAGAAATCAATCATCGCTACACGTTAGGATATAGTCGAGGAAAAACAAGCACAGAAAAGAACTGCAGTAGCGGTAAACATCGTAAACCAGAGGTTAAATGAAGCAAATCGAAACTGTCTGAAACAAAACGTACGGCAAGAGCTTAGTGACTAAAAGAAGAGTTAACTATTTACTAGTTAACGTATACCAACCACTCTAGGAAAGGTGAAGGAGATCGCTAAAGCTACGTCTAAAGAAGCCCCGGACAAAACCCTTAATAGGATGTCACTGCAGCGACTCGAAGAGGCTGACCTAACAACACAGCTTTAATGTCCCTTTAGCTCCAACCTGGTGCCGTCGCAGAGCTAAGGGACCGTGTGGGTGGCTGGCAGCTTGGTTGGACTGTTTGCTGGACACGATTGAGTATGCATCATTAAAAAAGGCAACATTAACCAGTATTTTCGCTACAGTTTAATACAAAGAGTGATAAAATTTTCAATTATCACGTCGAAATACACTGGTGTGAAAACTTAAGAACGACAGTAACCTTCGCATATGTGTCACTGCCAAGAAAAAAGCTCGATGAAAGTTAGACATACACAGGAAGAACTGCCACAGTATATACGGAAGGTGACTGAAAGAAATGCGCAACGAGACGAATAGAAATGACATTTTTATTCAAAGACATTAATTACACTGTAGTCACCGCGAATTATGTTGGTGCCCTGGATATCAACAGGGGCAGGACATGGTTCTTAATATGGTGTGCGATCTTGTTCGACAATGCTGGACGCACCGTATATGGCCACAGGTGGTAGAACGCAGTGCACTCAAGAACACTGTCGAACATGCTCGTTTTGGTGGTTCAGGTGTTGTGATGTGGGAAGGTCTAATGTTGCATGAACGTACTCACCTCAAAATTTTTGGACAGGGCACATTCAATGAACATGGTACCCCCCTCACCGCTCAAAGCTAGTGTGACACCGCATTCCTTCCCTACGTGCGTCTTTTCTGCGGTGCGTTTGGTCCTGACTTCATTTTTACGGATGACGATGCGCGATGGGATAGAACTGTGCAGTTGGCGGGCCTCTTGGAACGAGAAGATATTACGCGAATGGACTGTCATGCCCATTCCCCCGACTTAAATCCCATCGAGTATGTGTGAGATGTGTTAGGGAGACGTTACTGCAGCACATCCACATGTACCAACGGCCATCCAGCAATTGTCAACTGCCCTGGTGAAGGAACTGAACGTCCTATCACAATAACTCCTTACAAACCTTGTGGCCAGCATGGGAGAACGCTGGGGACAATACATTATCGTCCGTGGCGATCACACACGCTATTAAGAACCACATCCCGCCTTTTGTAATGTCCACGAGACATAAATCGCGGTGAAGTATGTACAATTATTGTCTCTGAATAAAAATGTCATTTCTGTTCGTCTCGTTTAGTTACCTTCTGTAGAAGTTCTTTCTATGTATGGTCCCAAGTTTCATCTATGTTACTTGGCAGCGACGTATCATGTTACTGTCGTCTTTAACTTTTGAACACCAGTATCATAAAGTTACATAATAATTTATTGTTTGTTTGCAGGTACACGTCTGCAACCCCGGTACACACTGAAATCACTTAGCCACAGTAAAGTAGCACATCATTAGAGCAGTAACAACAAAACGGCGTAGTCTCTTGATGGAGTGGGCTATCGTGCGGTAATTCGTTTTCGGCAGCAGCGACAGTATTGCAGCTGTGTCAGGCCAATCCAGGTCACTTCTTTAGCCATATGAGCACTTTCGGTTAAGGGGCTAATGGCCCGAAATAAACAGTTTTTTACTAACGTAAACAAGTTAGATCTTATACTAACAACATAAAATCATGTAGTAAAGGGACAACAGTCAATTTCAGTGCATGAATTGCAACATAATTCAGTTGCAAATGAGAAATCTCGTTTCGAAGTCATTTGACCTCACTACGGAAGGGATGTAGCTGCTTATCCACCGTACACTGTATGCAGTGGAGCGTGCATTTCATGGGCTAGCTAAAAGGTCATTTTACACTTATACGACACAGCACCGCCATCTTAAATTGTATCACGCGAACAACTATTTTTTGGAAAACCTTGGCCAGCACTCTGTGTTTTTTTTAACGGACCAGTTTTTCGATAGTTTCTGTCTACAGCAATAAATTTCTTTCACCTATGATGCGTCTTGCTGCAACTACGCCGAACATCTGTGCCGCGGGCAGTAGTTTGTTATGAAAAATAAGTAACTCAGCAATGTCTCATACGCTTAGCTCATTCAGCACATCGTACCGCCTAGAATATTTCACTTCTGGTCATCGGAACCGCATCATATTGTTAAATAACTGTCACTACATTGATGAATCTGATGTTTTGGCCATTGATGCTGTGATCTTCTGGATCAACTAATGGAGCAACTGCTATTCTGCGTTGGCTAGGAAACATTTATAATCCGCCATGACTCCTCTACTGAACATCTTATCATGCCACAATTTTAGAAACTATTGATTCGATATGACTCCCATAGTGGAAATTGTGGGAAAGATAACCTGGTCGGTTTTCTGTAGTGGAAGACGTAGGGTTCTGTTGTCGCCTAAAGTCCCAATGAATATGAGTGGTTGACAGTGACTGGGTTGTTGATTTATGTGAGCACTCACTGGCAACCACTATGGCGGAAGGAAAGAAGATTAGGGTTTAACATTCGTGAACAACGACGTCGTAAGACGGAGCACACGGGCATATTAAGAAAGAATGGGCAAAGAAATCAACCGTGCTCTTTCAGAGGAATCATCCTGGCAGTTCCCTTAAGCGATTTAGGGATACCACAGAAAATCTAAACCTGCATGGCTGGACGGGTATTCGAACTGTAATCTTTCCGAGAGCGAGTCCAGTTCAATACAGTGGAAGCCTGACTGCCAATAATTGCTCATATTGAATTTGGCAACAGCAATGGAACACCCCAGTATAGGGCATCCAACAAGTCAAAAGTTTCTAAAGCTGGCGACATGATTACATGCCCTCGGCAACACGTAACACTGTCTTTTCATTTGTAGATCCCGAAGAAAGCCACTGAATACGTGGCCCAAACGTCGGCTTTATCCATTTGGTGGAAGTTATTCTACAACGTAACGCGGCTCTACACCCAGAAAACTTTTATTAACTGGTTCCCGCCGCGGAAACCTTTACGCACTTAATCTTTATATAGATCAATTACCGCAGCTTGCTGTATTGGAAAGAGAGTACGGAATCAACAACACACACAACAGATACGTAATTATCTTCAGTTTTTCCTCTGATCTGTATAGATGCGGCCACGGATAAAATTTTTTGAGTTTGCAACTATAGCGAAATAGGTAAGTTAAAAAAATGGGAAAAAATCACTAAGTGATGACAGATGAGCATAGAAAGGAGCGATGTTTTCAGTTCGCCAAATGGCTGTGAAATTTCGTGCGGTTGCTTTATGTGACAGTACGGGCCTAACTACTTTTCCACGAATTTTTGTTGTCAACTTCATGTACTGAGTTAAAAATAAAACACGTTTCAGTGCTAAACAATGTACATGTTATTGCGGTCTTCAGTGTGAAACATGGTCTGATACATCTCTCCACCATGTTCAAGTCTTTTTATCTGTACATAACTACTGTAGCCGGTTTAACGTAGTAGAGCCTTGGTCTTCCTGCACAAGTTTTACTCCCCACACTTCTCTAACTAGATCTTGGTTCCTTTGGATGTATCTTATCACGCCGTCCCTTTCTTCATTAGTGAGCCGATCTTAAAATCTAACCTTCAGTATTCTTGTATAACACCACAGTTCAAAAGCTTTTACATTATCTTCTTAACTGCACTATGTCCGCATCTCATTCTTGTAATCGGCACTTGATGTAGCAGAACAGTATGACAACGGCGAACAGAACAGTGTGATCGAGTTAGTCCTCTGTTTGGTTGCTGCTATTGCAGCTGTATTGTACGCAGCAATACTCTTTTCACACTACGTTGAACACGGAAGTCAACGTTGCGTTACGCATTCCTCTGTGTTTGTTGTGACGTCAATGAATCTGTTTCCCTCGTCCTGCCGGCGTCCGGACGTATTTGGTCAAGTCAGACCAATGACAGTACATATGTAGGCTTGCTGTCCGACAAACGCTTGTTGGGACTTGTCTAGCGTCCGTGCCATACGATCAGATGTGGCCGTCAGTAGAGTTGTCGGGTATGGTAGCTCGTCAGTCGTGCTGTGAGCTTTCGAGCGTAAACATCGTGAGCCAGCGCTTAACAGCGGTGTCACTGAAGAGCGTGTCTTGATTGTGGGGTTCTTGGAACTCTATAAAGATCTCCCAAGTTTGTGGGACCTATCAGGCAAGCAGTATTGCAATAAGGGCGCACGGGATCATGTACTTGAGAAACTAGCAGCAAAAATGAAGACAACAAAACTCGACGATAATGAAGCAAAAACACTAAAGAAATGAGAGAATATGAAGGCTGCATACAAGAGAGCAGAGAAACGTATATAAAATGAGCTGTGAGTAATACTGATGTTCATTAGCATAAATAATATTTACATGTTTCAGGAATTATTTCTAAAAGTACTGTACACGCAAAAAATTGCAGCTCTGTATTTTAGACTTGAGTAATTGAGAACCTTCTTGGGGCAGTCAGTCTTTCTTCAGAGCTACCTGCTTCTCCCATGACAGGGCTTTGCTTCACAGTCACAGTCACCAAGGATAATAAAGTAATTAAAATGTTGCAAGCCGTCTTCAGATAATCGCTAACGCTGAGCTTCGCTTAATTTGCACATCTCCTAAAAGGCGCATTTAACGCGCAGCCGGGCTCCGCTTCACAAAGGTCGCTGAGATTCCCCCCAGGTGAGTAATAAAACCGTCTTCTCACGGGACGCGAAAATGCACATGGACTAGGACCTGGTGAAATCACAGCGTGGGATTCCATTTTCTATCACACTGCGGACCGTGAAATACAGAATCTGGCTCGTCAGGTTTTTCTCGTGCAGAGGAATGTGACCCATAAGATTTGACATCGTTGTACGTCACAAGCAGAACATAGCCGCCGCCATATTGCATTGGCGTTAAACATCGTATTTGATGGATTTTCTTCCTCGTAGAGTTTGTGGCATGAATATATGCTGTTTCAAAGAGTCAACAAACTAAGGATCTCTCGAAAACGTGTCGTTGAAGCTACGATTTCACATAATAAAATGAAAGTAAACTACATATAGGTAGGTAAAGGCTTCGTATAATTGATATTTTTAGTTAGAAAGTATAACGTTTCAATGCTATGGCACAATGATAATCTCTCAAAAGCGCTTCTTTTTGGTACAATTCGCCTATTAAATATCAAGTAATGACATTTGTAGATACAGTCTTTACGCAGTCTATGCCATACCTCCTTCCAAGTTGTTTCTGGGTCTTCTTACTCGTTTAATAAAAGAATTAGCTCTGAAGTCGATGTTATTTATCATGAACAATGTATTTGCTGCAATTCTTGTTGCAAAGGCCAACGTCTGGAATGTTTCCGGCGTGGCCAGAAACCTTAAAGTAACTGGGAGAGATTAGATTAGTTTTTCGTTCCATAGATCCGTGCTGAAGAGATTCTCGTGGATGTGGAACATGTCTAAAGGTAAACATGAGTTACACACTTTAAGTTTTTGCTATTACGCAGCCGCGCGTTTTGAGGGGCCATGTCGCGGATTGCACGGCCCCTTCCGCCGGAGGTTCGAGTCCTCCCTCGGGCATGGGTGTATGTGTTGTTCTTAGCATAAGTTACTTTAAGCAGTGTGTAAGCCTAGGGACCAATGACCTCAGAACTTTGGTCCCTTACAAATTCACACAAATTTGAACATTTTTTGCTATTACGCAACTCTCTGTAAAATATACGTATATACCCGTCTCAGGGTTGATAGACTGGCTCACGCATCAATCTTGTTGGTAAATATCTTTTTCAATGATGGTGAGCAGCCTCTACATAATCTCTTCTCCCATTCAAACGAATTTACGAAATGAATCTTGATCTTGAAACACGAGGCTCACTCCAAAAGAAATGCACACTATTTTTGTAAAAATACAGTTTTCCTTCTGCATGTGTGAAAGTTTTACAGTGCGTAGATACATCCTTCCCGCTTGTTTTCAAACTTAGTTCGACCTGTTCCCGTGAGTGGCGCCGTCACAACAAGTCTTCAAGATGGCTGCTACACTTGCCGTTCGTCAGAAGCAACGTGCTGTCATACAATTCCTGTGCTGTGAAAACGAGACAGTGGGAAACATGCACAAGAGGTTGAAATAGGTGAATGGAGATGCTGCTGTCGATCGCAGTACAGTTAGTCGGTGGTTACGTTATGAAAGCGGGCACGGCAATATTGAGGATTGTCCTCGCAGCGGCAGGCCTCGTACTGTGGACTCTTGCTTGTGGTCATAAATTCTGATGCATATGTGACGACACTGAAGAAACTTCAAGCTCGACTGAGTCGTGTTCGACCACATCGGCAAAAGCAGGATGTTTTGCTGTTGCACGACAATGCACCGCCACATGTCAGTCAAAAAACCATGGAAGCGATCACAAAACTCGGATGGAGAACACTGAAACACCCGCATTACATTCCTGACCTGGCTCCATGTGACTATCATCTCTTTGGGAAACTGAAAGACTCTCTTCGTGGAACAAGGTTTGAAGATGATGACTCCCTTGTGCCGGCCGGTGTGGCCGAGCGGTTCTAGGCGCTTCAGTCTGGAACCGCGCGACCGCTATGGTCGCAGGTTCGAATCCTGCCTCGGGCATGGATGTGTGTGATGTCCTTATGTTAGTTAGGTTTAAGTAGTTCTAAGTTCTAGGGGACTGATGACCTCAGATGTTACGTCCCATAGTGCTCAGAGCCATTTGAACAATTTGACTCCCTTGTGCACGCTGCCAAACAGTGGCTCTAACAGGTTGGTCCATAATTTTACCGGGCGGGTATACAGGCGCTGGTTCCAAGATGGCGTAAGGCAATTGAGAGGGATGGAAATTACGTGGAGAAATGAAAATATTGTTCCTAAAGGATTTACCTACACACTGTAAAACTTTCAAACATGTAGAATAAAAGATGGATTTGTGCATTTCTTTTGGAGTGACCCTCGTATATGTGATGAAGTACGTTATTTTGAAATGCTGGCAGTGAATCCTGAAAATTCAACAGAGTTAACGAATAACATCTAGCAGTATGTGTATCAGATCGTCATACAGCATTATGTAGCGCTCCTCTATCAGCAATTCGCTGTTCAGGCCATCGGCGACGAGTCCAGCATGTTCTTCGCGATTTTCTCGGCTATTTTTCTACTGCTTTGGCAGACGCTAACAGAGTTAACGCAGGTATTTCACGCGCGTCAATTTTGGCGAAGAAAATGTGTGGTTTTCGAACCAAATAAAGCCGACAATCGACGCTGGAGAGCACGGAGAAGTGCAAATTACGTTACCCGTCCCGTCCCGTGTACCGTCGGCGCTGCCTCTCATCAGTGCAGATGTCCCGTCCGCGTCCATGTCAACGTTAGCTGCCTGCTTCAAGGCTTCAACTGCAACATACGCTGTTCCTAGCACCCGAACGATAAAACGGCAAATGCAATTCAGTACAATTTGTAAAATGGGTTAAGTCAGCGCAGTACGTTTCTCGCTGTTTTTCATCGTTTTACCGCGCCTGTTTCACTACGAAAAGCGAAGCAAATATAGTGTACCATTCCCTGCAAGCCATCCTGATTTTCTAATAAAGAATGATAAGGCAGTTCTTAGATGTAAGATTATTTTATTTAACAATTTTAAAATCTGGCCACAGACCTACAAAGTGCAATTTCCATTCATAAGTGGACTTTAAAATTGAAGGTAATATCTTCTGGGTTGTTACGCCGCATCATATTTCTTATACGTGGTCGATGTTCCGATACCTCTGCTGGGATCTTCTTCTGGATCCTGTGGTCTCCACAGCTGACTGTACTGTAGTCCAGGTGTTGTTCACTGAACACTGTCAAAGGCCTGTGTCGCCTTGTCTTATAAAGGAGGAAAATGGCTCTGAGCACTATGGGACTTAACATCTGAGGTCATCAGGCCCCTAGACTTAGAACTACTTAAACCTAACTAACCTAAGGACATCACACACATCCATGCCCGAGGCAGGATTCGAACCTGCGACCGTAAAAGCAGCGCGGTTTCGGACTGAAGCGCCTAGAAACGCTCGGCCACAGCGGCCGGCCTATAAAGGAGGAGTTTTCCCTCTCTTATGCTGGAGAAGTGGGATTTACTGGGTAAGATTGGTGGGCCATCGTCATTGGATAGTAAGTGTAGTTTCCTGCGCTAATGCTGAAGAAGTGGGGTTACTGGCTAAAATTCTTGTGCCTATCACTGGTGCCCATCGTCTTTGGATGGAATCGGATTTTCCCACACTTATGCCGAAGAAGAGTTATTGGTCAAAATTCTTTCTGCTATTAAAGGTGGGCCACCGTCATTCGGCAGATCAAGGGATTGGGAACTCTTATCAAAAACACAGTCATCCGCAGTTCTCGCACGCCACAGCCGCATATTCACTTTCTTGGTGGAAGGAAGCCACGAAACCAGAAGCTTACTGGTCACACAAACGATACAAATATCGCTGGCGATATCGCTTCCAACTGAGTGCTCGCTTCGCCATCGCCACACACGAACGATTTACCAATCAATTCAATTGCAACCACTATTTCGAACGTGATTGTGTCTTAAAGTTCTGCTATGCTGCTACGGAAGATTAAGTGGTATGTTCCGACACAACGTCAGTTTATTTCCGTTTGTCAACAAAAAAATAGGAATTTACTAAAACCGTTCTAGAATGGTTTTCGGGGGAAATGTAAGTTATGTTAAGACAGTGTACTGCATTTTCACCGAAACCAAGCGTGTTGTGTACATGTTCCTAGTTTATAGATCGAAAATACATTTTAAAATCTCCTATTCATTTTCAATTTTATTAGTCCTGACGCTTAGCTATAATGGCTTTGCAATTTCGACTGTCTATAGAAATTTTATTAATAACAGCAATGCTGATTTCCATGGTTCTTGTTGTAGACTGTGTGAGGGAGCATTAACTTAATTGTACGAAACGACGAGGGACTGAAGTATAGCGGCAGAATTGTTACGCCCAATACACTCAAATTAAAATGCCCACTTTCAATAAACTCAATCTGTTTAGAAGTTGAACTCTTTAATAATTCATTTAGTTGCTTCAGAAATAACCCAAAAATACCAGCTGGAGTCCTGGCTGTGCGAGTGATTGGGGAAGCAGTGCTCTATCAACTGTAGCTGTAGACAGACCTCGAGCTGTGGCACTCCATTCTTCCCACTTAGGGTCGGAGTAGGAGGGCGCCGGCTCGCAAAACGTTCTACCTGGGTCAGGCGACGGTCTGTCAGGAAGCCATTTGAGAGAGACTGCTGTAATCTGAGCAAACGGCAGGAAGGTCATAAAACTATAAGCATTCTCATGTTAGAAGCTGGGTCGATACGATCAGAACGGCTGGTGCACGGGTTTAGCGTAGGTAGGCTCTTTTAGCGAGTGGAAAAAAGCCTATATTTTACAAGCACGACTGTATGGGAAGCTTAACAGCCTTCTTTCAGAAATTGGAAATGGTCAGCCTGGAAAATTAGATCTCTTGATAAATGAGGGACTGTGGTCCTGTCTATGTAGACGTTTTTTGGCGAAACATGGCCATGCTTACTGTGAGAACGACGTCTCCCCTGTTTAAAATCCTCTTTTTTTTTCAGGCAAGAGAGATTTTGAGCCTCCGGATATGCAAAGCACGCCGGCCGGTGTGGCCGAGCGGTTCTAGACGCTTCAGTCTGGAACCGCGCGACCGCCACGGTCGCAGGTTCGAATCCTGCCTCCGGCATGGATGTGTGTGAAGTCCTTAGGTTAGTTAGGTTTAAGTAGTTCTAAATTCTAGGGGACTGATGACCTGAGATGTTAAGTCCCATAGTGCTCAGAGCCATTTGCACCATATGCAAAGCAGAGGCTTGCTCCCCCAGCTTGGGAAACCCACTGCTGTGTCTGGATTGGCTATCAGGCCAGCAGAACAATCAAGAACAGAACAGTCAATGAGTGGGAAAGAGTTTTATTGGTTTGCACAACATGGGAGGCGATTTTTTCTAGTAATTCGGCTCCTGTTCGAGGCTTGGTGGAAAGCGATTGTGATTCTTTGCCTTCTTCGTCTTCTGGTCCTCCCCTGGCGGAGAACTTGAGGCCTTTTCCTAGTGGGTGAGACCTTGTCGTATGCAACTTGTGGCGGACTAAGAGCCAGTGGCAGTTTCCAACTGTACCGACACTGGAACTGCGTATCATCTCAGACATATCGTGCGCCACTCAGGGTGAACTTATTCGTCCTGAGTCGGTCATCTGATGTTTGACAATTCCAGCACACGCCGTCGTGCCTGTGACTCAAATTGGTTTTGGCCAGACCAGCGAACGGGTGCACTTCACAATGAAATATGCTGGGATTTCAGGGCTCTGATAGCTTAATTTCCTGTGTTCTAATAATAAGAACGCCAGTCCCCGTAGTTTGCAAGTTTTCATGGATGAATTAGAAGATTACAGCTGCCGCCGCGCTTGACCCCTCGCACAGCGCATGCCGTTTTCTGCTGCCGCCCGCATCAAGGTGAAAGGATAAAGTACTGCTAAACCCGCATAGGGTTACTAAATGGTACTCACCGCTCCCTGTTCTCCATGGCCATAGTTTGTGGTGCAACTGGTCGTAGTTGATTCCATTTGAATAGAATTTGGCATCACAGTGGATTCACGTAAACAAAGTCTAATTGCGTTGTAAAAGGGATTAATTCTGGGGAGAACTTGTGCAGTTCCCACCCAAATTAACGCTTTGGCAATCAACCACCATTCCTTTCTTGATTTATGTTTGCTATTTATTTATCAGTTCGATTGTAGTTATTCTTTTAAACTTATATATGCCACTGTTCTCATTCATACTATTCCAGCCGTTCACTGTTTTATTTTATTGTGGTGATATAAGGATACACCAGCAATTCAGAATGAATTCGTCCTAAACTAGTTAATCTGATGATTAATTTGAGTTCTGAAAGGGTCCGCAGAAAAGGCAACAAAAGTGCAATGTATAAATTCACTAACTTCATGTGTAAAAATTAAGGGCGTTGCTCACGATTTGAGGATTGTTGAGAAGATAATATTTTTCTTTATATAAAAGTAATAACATTTAGCATCACTTGGACTATATTTATGATATTGCAACCTCTTCATAGCAAAATCGTAAGATTATCGATATTTTTAGATAAGTACTTCTTAATATAAGTGGCAACTCTACCTTCTGTTTCACTTTTCAGAATGGTTTGTGTCTCGGAATTAAAATAAATTCTAAGGGAAAGCCTTAACTCCAGATAACGAAACAAAACTACACACTAACGCTTAATAAACAGGCAAACAATTCGTTGGCAGGCAGCTGTACTGTCTCGCAATGCCATGCAGTTCAACAGATTGCTAGGGAATTATGAGAGATCAGCCATCGATCGTTACTATTTGTCGACAAACGCATGATCTGTCACTGTGTTGCTGTTGTGGTCTTCATCCAGAGACTGGTTTGATGCAGCTCTCCATGCTACCCTATCCTGTGCAAGCTTCTCCATCTCCAAGTAACTACTGCAATCTACATCCTTCTGAATCTGTTTGGTGTATTCATCTCTTGGTCTCCCTCTACGATTTTTTCCTCCATGCTACCCTCCAATACTAAATTGGTAATCCCTTGATGGCTCAGAACGTGTCCTACCAACCGATCCCTTCTTCTCGTCAAGTTGTGCCACAAATTCCTCATCTCCCCAATTCTGTTCAGTACCTCCTCATTAGTTAGGTGATCTATTCATCTAATCTCCAGCATACTTCTGTAGCACCACATTTCGAAAGCTTCTATTCTGTCTTGTCTAAACTACTGATCGTCCATGTTTCATTTCCATACATGGCTACACTCCATACAATACTTTCAGAAACGGTTTCCTTGCCATTGCCAGTCTAAAATATCGTCTCTACTTCGACCATCATCAGTTATTTTGCTCCGCAAATAGCAAAACTCATCTACTGCTTTAAGTGACTCATTCTCTAATCTAATTCCTCACCATCACTGACGTAATTCGCCTACATTCCACTACTGTCGTTTTGCTTTTGTTGACATCCATCTTATATTCTCCTCTCAAGACATTTTCCATTCCATTCAACTGTTCTTGCAGGTCCTTTGCTGTCTCTGACACAACTACAATATCGTTGGTAAAACTCAAAGTTTTTATTTCTTCTCCATGGATTTTAATTCCTAGTCCAAATTTTTCTTTTGTTTTCTGTACTGCTTGTTCAATATACAGATTGAATAACACATCGGGGATAGGCTATAACGCTGTCTCACTCCCTTCCCAACCACTGCTTCCCTTTCATGCCCCTCGACTCTTATAACTGCCATCTGGTTTCTGTACAAATTGTAAATAGTCTTTCGTTCCCTGCATTTGACCCCTGCCACCTTCAGAATTTGGAAGAGAGTATTCCAGTCAACACTGTCAAAAGCTTTCTCTAAATATACAAATGCTAGAAACGTAGGTTTGCCTTTCCTTAATCTATCTTCTAAGATAAGTCGTAAGGTCAGTATTGCTTCACGTGTTCCCATATTTCTACGGAATCCAAACTGATCTTCCCCGAGGTCGGCTTCTACCAGTTTTTCCATTCGTCTGTAAAGAATTTGCGTTAGTATTTTGTGGCCGTGACTTATTAAACTGATAGTTCGGTAATTTTCATATCTGCCTACGCCTGCTTTCTTTGGAATTGGAATTATTATATTCTTCTTGAAGTCTGAGGGTATTTCACCTGTCTCATACATTTTGCTCACCAGATGGTAGAGTTTTGTCAGGACTGGTTCTCCCAAGGCTGTCGGTAGTTCTAATGGAATGTTGTCTATTCCTGGGGCCTTGTTTCGACTTAGGTCTTTCAGTGCTCTATCGAATTCTTCACGCAGTATCATATCTCCCATTTCATCTTCATCTACATCCTCTTCCCTTTCTATAACATTTACCTCAAGTATATCGCCCTTGTATAGTCCCCCTATATACTCCTTCCACCTTTCTGCTTTCCCTTCTTTGCTTATAACTGGGTTTCCATCTGATCTCTTGATACTCATACAAGTGGTTCTCTTTTCTCCAAAGGTCTCTTTAATTTTCCTGTAGGCAGTATCTATCTTATCCCTAGTGAGATAAGCCTCTACATCCTTACATTTGTCCTCTAGCCATCCCTGCTTAGCCATTTTTCACTTCCTGTCTATCTCATTTTTGAGATGTTTGTATTCCTTTTTGCGTGCTTCATGTACAGCATTTTTATATATTCTCCTTTCATCAATTAAATTCAATATCTCTTCTGTTGCCCAAGAATTTCTACTAGCCCTTGTCTTTTTACCCACTTGACCCTCTGTTGCCTTCACTTTTCCATCTCTCAAAGCTACCCATTCTTCTTCTATTGTATTTCTTTCCCCCATTCTTGTCAATCGTTCCCTAATGCTCTCTTTGAAACACTCTACAATCTTTGGTTCTTTCAGTCTATCCAGGTCTCATCACCTTAAATTCCTACCTTTTTGCAGTTTCTTCAGTTTTAGTCTACAGTTCATAACCAATAAATTAGGGTCATAGTCCACATCTGCCCTTGGAAATGTCTTACAAATTAAAACCTGGCTCCTAAACCTCTGTCTTAGCATTATATATTCTATCAGTAATATTCCAGTGTCTCCATGCCTCTTCCACGTATACAACCTTCTTTCATGATTCTTAAACCAAGTGTTAGCTATAATTAAGTTATGCTCTGTGCAAAATTCCACCAGGCGGCTTCCTCTTTCTTTCCTTACCCCCATTCCATATTCACATACTACTTTTCCTTCTCTTCCTTTTCCTACTATCGAATTGCAGTCCCCCATGACTATCAAATTTTCGTCTCCCCCACTATCTGAATGATTTCTTTTATCTCATCACACATTTCTTCAATCTATTGGTCATCTCCGGAGCTACTTGGCATATAAACTTGTACTACTGTGGTAGGTGTGGGCTTCGTGTCTATCTTGCCCACAATAACGCGTTCACTATGCTGTTCGTAGTAGCTTACCCGCGCTCCTATATTTTATTTCGTTATTTAACCTACTCCTGCATTTCCCCGATTTGATTTTGTATTTATATCCCTGTGTTCACCTGACCAAAAGTCTTGTTTCTCCTGCCAACGCCATCCTCCTGAGCAGTACCCGACCGGAGATCTGAATGGGGACTATTTTACCCAAAAGGACGACACCATCATTTAACCACACAATAAACCCGCATGCGCTCGGGCAAAATTACGGCTGTAGTTTCCCCTTGCTTTCAGTCGTTTGCAGTACCAGCACAACAAGGTCGTTTTGGTTAATGTTATAAGGCCAGATCAGTCAATCATCCAGGCTGTTGCCCCTGCAACTACTGAAATGGCTGCCCCTCTTGGGGAACCACACGTTTGTCTGGCCTCTCAACAGATACTCCTCCGTTGTGGTTGCACCTGCGGTACGGCTATCTGTATCGCTGTGGCACGGAAACCTCTCCACCAACGGCACGGTCCGTGGTTCATGGGGTGGGGTGGGGTGGGGGGGGGGGGGGAAATCTGTCACTGATCGTCCGTAATTCCCTAGCAATCTGTTGACTCGCATGCGGATGTGACGCAATATGGTTATCTGGTAGCGATTCGTTTGCCTGTTTACTATGCGTGGCTGTGTAGTTTTGTTTCGTTTCGCTTTGCCTAAGGGAGCAATGTCTTTAAGTTAAATTTTACGAGAGGCATTCACTAAGTAATGAAACATATTTTTTCTGCAAGCGGATTGATTACATTCAGGATTCCAATACAGCATATTATTCACCTCTCTTTCCGCTACAAAACCATATTTTTCAACATTATCTCCACTCAATACTATGTTCTTACGCCACCTTACTGGGAGGACCTTTATACCCGCATGGTGCCACTGTACTGGTCGACGTCGCAGCCAACATCTGGCAGCGTCAATAACTTCCCCAGCATCCACGTACTGCTTCCCGCGGAGTGCACCTTTCATTGGGACAAACAGATGGAACTCGGAAGATGTGAGATCCAGACTGTAGGCTGAATGTGGAAGAAAAGTCCAGAGAAGTTCTGTGAGCTCCTCTTGTTTGAGGCCTAGCATTATCTTGGAGAAGGAGAAGTTCGTTTGCATTTTCGTGGCGACGAACACGCTGAAATCGTGTCTTCGATTTCCTGAGGGTAGCACAATACACTTCAGAGTTGATCGCTGCGCCATGAAGCGGGACATCAAACAGAATAATCATTTCTGACCATCGCCATAACTTTACCGGTTTTGAATTTGGTGTGGTGCCATTCCATGGACTGCAGTTTTATTTCCAGTTAGAGGTGATGTTCCGAAAAAAATTGTAACGACTGTCACGAACAACCTGGTAACGCACCAGCAATGATTGTCCTTCGTTGCTCCTTCTGACCTTCTGTTAGATGGCATTGGACCCAGCCGGCACAAAGCTCGAGTTCCCCAACTGGAAGGCGAATGTGTCAGCACTACCAACACAGACGTCCGGTTGTGCAGCGAGGTGTTCGATTGTGATCCGTCGACCAGCTCGAATACGAGTGTCCACACGTTTCAATACTACATAACTCAATGTCAGCTCTCTGACTGGAATGCACCTCTGATATTGACACCATTTCGAAAGCTACGTATAGCACCGCCGCCTGACGAAACTTCATGTAATTATAGGGTCTGAAGCAGGAGTATTCCTCGATGTCCCACAATAAATGCTGCATTTTCTTCAACCGAAATTGCACGAGAAAAAAAGTGTTGCATTACTTATTGAACGCCCCACATAGTTATTATCACAGGACAAACTATTCTGAAAAGGGAATAATTAGCCGGACTTGCCACTAACATTAAGAAGTAATACAAATATAAAACATGCTTTTCACAACACTGAAAGCCACATAGTGATGTTGCGCCAAATTGTAATAAAAAGTGGCAGGGAACACCAGCATGTCTCATGTAAACTAGCACACAATTACAATGTACAGCATGTTGTGGTAATGCCCCACAATGCATTCAATTGTGCACTGCTTTATTTGTGACATGCTGGTGCTCCCTGCCACTTTTTATTACAATCTGACGCAACATCAATTTGTGACTTTCAGAGTGTAGAAAGCGTTAACATCTAATAATGTAGCAAGATCTGTCGAAACCGGTAACAGGAATAAAAAGAATTACAGTACTAGCGATCTTGACAAACTTGATCTTTCAAGAATAACATTACCTTTTTAGTCATCAACTATTTTTTCATTCATTAGTTTTACATTTTAACTACAAGTATTCACACAGTTTGTTTTGCAATCCCGATGTGTCTACAGAAATGCTGTCACTAGTAGCACTGCTGATGACTACAGCGCCTCTTGTTATAAATTGAAGGAAGAGTTGCATTATGTGAAATGACGAGAGACTTGAGTATAGTGTGTAGTAGATTTGCGCTAAACATGTAAATTAAAATTTCCGCTTAATCTTAGTGTACCTCATTCTGTTTAGAGGTTAAAAGCGTTAATAAAGCGCGCAGTTGTTCCATAAAGAACTCCACAGCATCAGATGGTGCCTAGTGTATCGTGACTATTATTATGTACTTCCCATCAATTATAGTTCTACAATCCAAGCTTCAAAACGCTAATCTTGTAAAATCGGAGGGTGTCAATGTTTTCATGTAAAATCGGAGGGCGTCAATGTTTTAATACCTGTATTACTTCTTAAACCTTTGCGTCCCAACAATATAAAAAATATACAATTTTAAAAATTTCAGAAAATTGATCTTTATTACCACAGTATGCTACGAGTACAAGAAGAAATTGGCAAGAAGTGAAGAATTAGTTGTTTTAAGTAGGTGGTTTCGTTATGGAACCACCATGACATACAGTTTTCCCCTATCCATCATTTCATGTTAGATCGTTGAAAGCAAATTCGCATTTTTCTTAGTCACATTCCCGCATCTCGAAACTTCTATCAATTCATAATGCCTAAAACAAATTACAGTCCTAAATAACAAGCAAACATGGGGCTAAAAATTAATAACTTTTGTATCAACACTACATACTGCCTCTGGGGTTTCATTTCGAAACTAGTAATAAAAGTAGTAGTGCACACTAAAATCTACGTTACAATAACTTTAAATACATCGTACTTACTTCCTATGTCAATGATCTCTCAATACTGCCACTGTTAAAATAAAGCGCATGCCACAATCTCCTACAATCACGAAGGGGAACCGCGGCGCCGACTGTTGCTTTGAACGGTGTTGTGCAACGCACTGCATTCAGTGTATCACTCTTGTCTCCGTCTAGAAACAGCACCGGTGGTTTCTTGCTAAAGGCAGTGCTACTTCAAAACAAAGTTCATAAAATGGTGGTTTCAGACAGAAACTACCGGTGCTCAAAATGGCAATTCCGGCCTCAGCACCGGCCGCTGTGGCCGAGCGGTTCTAGGCGCTTCAGTCCGGAGCCGCGCTGCTGTTGCGGTCGCAGGTTCGAACCTGCCTCGGGCACGGATGTGTGTCGTGTCCTTAGATTAGTTAGGTTTAAGTAGTTCTAAGTGCAGGAGACACGACCTCAGATGTTAAGTCTCATAGTGCTTAGAGCCATCTGAATCGGCCTCAGCCTCTCTTCTCAGAGTGGTTCTCGGTCCCTGTGTAACCATAAATTCTATCGTCGAGTTCTTGCTCAATGCGGGTAAAGCGAAACGAAACAACACAATTAGGCTTCATCAGTAGAAAATCGAATCGCAGCCAGGCAGCCATATCATCAGGATTTTGCATTAGAATCCCAAGCGATCAGTGATCGATCGCTGTGCTCTGCCCACACACAAGTGCATTCTCTGGGCACACCGGATCGCTGCGATCTGTCCATCGTTTGTGGAGCCCTTTAGAGGCACCGCCCGGGAGGTGGGGCAGGGCAGGGCAAGCAAGGCAAGGCCTGGGAGCGCAGCTGGCAGCTGCCGGCCAGCTGTCGGGCAGATGCGCCGCTCCGGGCCCCGCCAGCGACTCGCCGGAAGTCACGTTGCAGCCTCGGCGTCCCCCAAATCCCAGCACCACACACCACAGGCGATGCGGCGCGGCCTTGCCTTCTACCCGATGCACACCTCAGGGAGTATTATCATCTTCGTGATACTGTGAAACTCTTCAGCGGTAAAGGGTTAAATAAACAAAGGAAACCAATACAGTAAGTAAAGTTGAAATATTTTGCGTTGTTAGGCCGCGTCATATTTCCTTCTAAAATAATCGACGTTTCGACCCCTCTGCTGGGATCCTCTTCAGGATGTTTTTGTGTCCACTTCTGTGTTCTAGCAATAGTGGACACCGAACCAGCAGAGAGTTCGAAACGTCGATTGTTTCAGAAGGAAATATGACGCGGCCTAACAAACCGGAAGATTTTAACTTTCGTGGCCGTTTCGTGGCAAGGGCCACGAAAGCCTAAGTGTTAGTCTTGCCACTGAGTTTGCATGCGAGACGCCTTTTGTTTGTTTTGTTCTTTGAAGACGGAAACAGAAATTTCGTAACTGATTTTCACTGTCGTCTTTCTTCTTCTTCCTTCGTTTCAATCTCTTTGGGGTACGCTGGATCAATCATTTCTTTGTGCGTCGTTCTTTTCTTAGGGCCCAGTATTTCTTCATTCTTTCTGATCTTCTTCCGAGATGAAGGGTTCGGACTTTTGTGTAGATTTGTCTTGGAACCTAATGAATTAATTTAGCTGTTCGATCAATTAGTGAATTTTCTGAAATCTTTAATTCTACTAGGTCTTTTTCAGTTTCTTTAAACCGGTTGGGTTTCGTTTTGCGGTTACGGAAGAAGTCAAAGATTTGTTTAGTTAATCTGTTGGAATTCATTCTGAGAAGATGACCATAAAAATTTATTCTCCTTTTTCGCATAGAACCTGAAAGTTTTTCAATTTTCTTGCAGAGAGTTTCATTTTTGATGTATATAATACTATTGTCTTGAAATTTCGGCCCAATGATTTTTCTTAAAATTTTTCTTTCCTTTAGCTCAAGTTCCTCCGTTTGGCCTTTGGAATTCATAATGCACATGCTGGTGCTCCCTGTCACTTTTTATTACAATCTGACGCAACATCAATTTGTGACTTTCAGAGTGTAGAAAGCGTGAACATCTAATAATGTAGCAAGATCTGTCGAAACCGGTAATAGGAATAAAAAGAACTACAGTACTAGCGATCTTGACAAACTTGATCTTTCAAGAATGTTAAGTGTTTCTGCTGCATACAGTGCTTCTGGCTTAATCACTATCTTGTAATGTGTCATCTTTACATGTTAGGCTAGCATCGATTGTGATAGCACCATAAAATATCGTTTTTACGAGAGTCAAGTATTTTACGTGAATAGTGCCTAAATATGCTATTCCGATTTGGTCTCACCATGAAATCAGCAAGTGAATTTGTGATTTTTGCATAAAGAGGCCGTGCGATTTACTTACGACTGAAATTGATTTTTACGAAATTTGGTACGAGAGCATATTTTTCAATAAGAATTGTTTAAAATGTTATCCATGCCAATTAATACATACGAAAATCTTTTATTACGCCCTCCTAGATCAGGTAGGCCTAACTCGTGGGGAAAAAAGCGAAGCGATTGATCAATGGTGCAGCATTCTTGTAATCCAGTATTGTCGAGACTGAAATTGCTAGACCACTTCCGAATGAATAAAGACACATACCGTAACGATTCTTGCGTGGACAATTATGTCTAGACAAGAAGCGCAAAGCGCAAGAGGCATGACTGACAATAGGAAATATAAGTCCAGCGTCTATGAAAAATAAAGAAACCGTAGGAGAATTGAGAAGTAGCTGTATTAACATAAACTCAGATGACAAACCATTGCTAAGTGAGGATTGAAAGGAATATGTAGAAGGGCTATATAACGAAAAGCAATCTGACGACATTGATATGGAAAGTGACGAATGTGAAAGGCGGGGGAAGGGGCGGGGTTCGGGAGGTGATACTACGAGAAGTATTTGACAGACGACTAAAAGATTTAAGTCAAAATATGGCAGTTTAGGGGACTGATGACCTCAGATGTTAAGTCCCATAGTGCTCAGAGCCATTTGAACCAAAAGTTTGCTATATCAGTTGTAGCTGAATATTCAATGAGTGTGCAAAAAGTGTTTGTAAGGACCGTGTATAAAATTTATGAGGTTTTGTTTACTTTATAATTCAAGCAATTTACAGTTTACATCATTTTATTGCTAGGGTTCCTATTGTTGTAATCAGTTAATAATTTTCGAATGTCAACAATTCTGTGATGGTACAGACACCACTTCTTTGCACACTGAATTTTTGGTGCTTTCAAATATTTATTTAACAAGAAAATGTATGCAAAACATTGTAATTCACATTTTAAGTTTGTTCGCCTTAAAATATTAACAAATATTAAGATTAAATTGACTATAAAAGTTTGTCTATTTTCGTTTCCATAATTTTGAATAAGGAGGAAAGAATATGGTCCTGATGCCCCACCATATAACAGTGCACAAAAACTTCACCATACTAGTTACGGGTTAATCTCTCAGGAAGTTTCAACCAGTGTACTTCTGGGAGAAACGAAGCATTACACGTTACGAAAATCTTCGTGATGGCTAATACCTTTGTGATAACTAATAAAACGAAAAACAGCCTGTTATTAATAACTGTGATGCAAAAAGAAACACCTATTTGTTGTAGAGAAAAGCTACTATTTAGAATGACATGCACGGGCTGTGACTTCTGACAGTCGACGTTAAAACATACATTACTTTCCTCTAATTTCCACTAGCGAAGGTTTTTGTTTTTCAAGAAGAGAAGACTTACGGTCCCTACACGCAGTCCGATTTATCGGCCGACCGAGACCGACCAACAAACCAATTTCCTGGCAGCCTCCAAACTGTGCATACAGCACACAGCGGTCACAGCTTTTTTTCTTTATCTGACCGCTTCTTGTTTATGACATTATTCGTTGGGACTGTTTTGCTCGAGATACAACTTGGGATAACAAAGACGCAAAAGCTAGGATTTACCTTGGTGTTTTTGAAGTGACAAAGCTAGATCACGGTGGTGGTGGTTGTGGTGATGAGGGTGGTGGTGATGAATTTGGTTTGTGGGGCGCTCAACATCGAGTTCATCAGCGACCGTACAAGTTCCCAATCTTCCCAGTTCCAATCTCGCCACTTCCCGAATGATGGTGAGGTGATGAGTACAACACAAAAACCCAGTCCCCGGGCGGAGAAAATCCACGACCCGGTCGGGAATCGAACTCGGGACCCCATGATCCAGAGGTAGCAACGCTAGCCACTAGACCACGAGCTACGGAGGAAAAAGATGAAAGAGAGAAGTGTGCACAGAAATTATGCTCATCCATCGATTTCCGAAATTATTAACAATGAATAAGAAATGCATTTCTGAATTGCTAAAGCTCGTCGAGGCATATCCGACGGTAAATAACATGCGTTATGTGATGAGAGTAATAACAATAACGAATATTTTCGATGTAGTGGTACATAGCACAGGCCTTTTTTTGGCCCGATAAAATGTGCATACATATAACCAGCCAAATTCCTGCACTTCTGTGACTACTAGATTCACATAATGCATGGGGATCAATTACTTTTGTTATAGGCCTACTCGAGATACAAATGTTAATACGCTATTGATCAGACGTATTTGGACAGCTATTAGTGGTCAGTAATACGCGATGTGCCCACCTTTGCCTTTATGGCGGCATGAACCCTGCTGGAAACACTTACCAGTGAGGTGTCTCGATGTCTGCGGAACAATGACAGCCGATTCTCCCTCAAGAGCCGCAACTACAGAAGGAATCATCTACTGCTTTTACACCACCTCAAGTGTTTCTTGCTCTTACCACTGAAGTGTTTTGTGACTGATATGGGCATGATGAGTTCTGTGTGTGTTTAGGCCACATTAAGCTTACCACAAAAAATTTATACCCTTTTTGAGTGAATTATATTTGGCATAGAGGGAACCTGCAATATGTACCTTCTAACATATTACATTTTTAAAATAACATTTTGGATTTTTTTATTTTCCCTCAGAAATATGTTGCTGGTGTTTTTATTCATAGAGTGTGTTCTCTAAATGGATGTTACTGGGTTGTAAAAATTTCACTGAACTGTGCGGAATAGTTCCAAAATTATTAAGACCTGAAGTTGCGTCTGAAGATAGATTGCCAGATGCGAGTTGCAATTTCCGGGTCACGCCACCTTCTTTCACAAGCCATAATTCTGGAACTAATTGGCAAGGGAACTTAAAATTTTGTACATGAGTGTTCCATACCTGGTAGCACTGGTGTGCTAAATTTCAGCCAAATCTGAGACTATCAGCAGGAACATTTTCTCAAAATGGTTGAATTGACATGGAATGACCCTACAATCAATCTGAAACTTTCCAGTCTCCAGGTCTCTCCCACGTAAACAACCTTCTCTCATGATTCTTAAACCTAGTGTTAGCTATGGTTAAATTATGCTCTGTCTACAATTCTACCAGGCGGCTTCATCTTTCATTCCTTTCCCCCTGTCCATATTCATCTACTGCTTTCCCTATTGTCGAATTCCAGTCCCCCATGACAATTAAATTTTCGGCTCGCTTAACTACCTGAATAATTTCTTTTATCTCATCACACAGTTCCTCAATCTCCTCCTCATCTGCGGAGATAGTTGACAAAACTTGTACTGCTGTGGTGAGTGTGGGCTTCGTGTTAGTCTTGGCTATAATAATGTATTCACTATGCTGTTCACAGTACCTTATCAGCGTTCCTATTTTTTTTTTTTTACTGATTATTAAACCTACTTCTGCATTACGCCCATCTGATTTTGTATTTATAACCCTGTATTCACCTGACAAGAAGTCCAGTTTCTCCTGCCACCGAACTTCACCAATTCCTATTATAACTAACTTTAAACTGCCCATTTCCCTTCTTAAATTCTGTAACCTACCTGCCCGATTAAGGGATCTGACATTCCACGCTCCGATTCGTAGAACGCCAGTTTTGTTTCTCCCGATAACGACATCCTCAAGAGGATGCCATCATCATTTAACCATACCACAGAGCTGCATGCCCTCAGGAAAATTACGACTGTAGTTTCCCCTTGCTTTCAGCCGTTCGCAGTTCCAGCACAGCAAGGCCGTTTTGGTTAACGTTGCAAGACACGATCAGTCAGTCATCAAGACTGTTGCCCCTGCAACTACTGGAAAGGCTGCTGCCCGATTTCAGGAACCACACATTTGTCTGGCTTCTCAACAGATACATCTCCATTGTGGTTCCATCTATGGTACGGCTATCTGTATCGCTGAGGCACGCGAACGTCCCCACCATCGACATGGTCCAAAGGTTCGTTGTATACACCTCAAAATACTATTCACCTCCCCTGGCGCACGAAATATAAAACCTCATATTTGTTGTTCAATAATAATTTGTGGGACGTCTACGCTAGAATTGTCAGTAATTTCCAAATCGAAAGACATGATTATGCCACTCTTCAGCCATCATCAACTCTTGCGCCTGTGTACGAAAGGGGTAGGTCATATTACGATTAACTGGGCTTTGCAACTCGGGTACGTAATGACGCTGTTGGGCTGTCAATTCACGCGTAGTCATCTATTATCACCATTATCCCGCCTAGTTTCAAACCATGCTAATAGCTGAAGCCAGCTGTGAAATTTTCTTGTTATAACCGAACCCTAACAAATGTTGCATCACACTGCAACACTTACATTGAGTTCGTACACATGTCAGAGTCTTGGTTTAAAAAATGTTTTAGCCAAAGTGGTTCATAATCAATGTTCGTAGGTCGCTAGATTCTGTCGTACACAAGAGTACTGGAATTGTTGACATCGTGTTTCTGTTGTCTATCGCACACTTTTTTACAACCAAACTTGAATCCCGTATTCCTTAAGCATTTAAAACCATTATACACTTCGCAGTGAAACCGATTCCCTACACAAAAAGTTTCGGGCATACCTATTTTCGAACAACTTCAGCAAACTGGTAAAGTAATATGCCTTCATATTGCGTGTCATATTGCTTTCCAAGCCTCAATAAATCTTACTACAGACTGTGTGTCGATCTTTTGATGTCATCTACATGAATATTATTGACTGGTTCCCTGATTGAAAATCATAATCTTATACTCTATACACGACACAAAAAATCGATCCTTTCTTCTATTTCCTATCTGCACGGTATCAGCTTACTTTCACTGGCTACTGGCCACCAACAACGACATTACTACTAGACACGCTACTACAATCACCGCTTTGAAAATTGTGTGATGGCTGCTTCGTTCAACACTTTATACGATGTTCTCTCTAATCAGTTTTAACAGTTCGGTATTACAGTTTTAGAAAATACTTCTATGTCGACAACGGCTCAGACGCAATCTATAAAGCATCTTGTGATGTCACTTACCGCAGGTGATCTGATTTGCAAGTCAAGTGTAAATACGTAGCAAAAATTCTTTGATTAGAATACGAAACATGTCGAATTAATAGCACGTTACATCCTGCGAACCAATTCCATGTAAATAATCAAAACTTTGTGGATTCGTAACTGTTTCTCATCAAAATACATTCTAACGACTGGAAATCAAAGATCAGACAAAGATACAAACGGACAAAGCATAAAGAACATCGTAAATTAAAGATTCAAAACGTAAATGCAGTAATACCACTGTGGTTATACACAAGAAAAATACTGATTGCAGTGATACGTAGCGTTTACAGATTATTTTAAAATCTTTTGGCCTTCGTGTCTCTACTATTTAACCAGGTGGTTATAGGTATGCAGAGACAAAAAGAACACAATAAAATACTATCTGCTTCATTCGTGCCAGCAGTGAAGTACGTCTTCATTGCTTCACAATCAATTGTTGCGTTCGGATACCTTTCTTACGCTGGATTTCATGTCGCAGCTTCACTGTGTATGACCCACATTCAAATGTCCAAATATGTATGCAAGACTTAAGTTTGAGTGACGCCGCAACACACAAAACGAAAAAGACTGGAGGGTGTCATAACACTGCGTAAATAAATTCATATGCACAAATTACGGATCGTAACACGCTACATTTTATTGAGAAAACAAATGCTTGCAAGCCTGGTCTTACACTTTATCGTGCAAGGTTAAGCATGTGCTAATCTCAGATATAAACGCCAAAAGGAAGTGTTTTTAGTAAAAACGATTTATCTATTTGTCTTTTACTCTCTAAAAGCTCCCAATCTGGGGTCTTACGTGTTTTGTTTACCCTTATCTTTACAGTTAGCATTAACGTAAAAATAGTCAAGCAAAGGGCTAGGGCGACCTGGATGTAGTCTTAAGTGCGTAATGCAAACAGTGGAATACGCACAACTCAATGCCTGCGATGCATCGTTTTCCCAAAGTAGACGTCTTTTGGTTGTTTTTGAAGTGCTTAGTATGATGTGATAGCAATTTTTCAAATGCATTTGCTTATCTTAGGTGGTGTCTCTCAAATGGATGAAACTTCGTAGTTTTTGTCACGGATGTGTCCAATATGTAATACCCAAACAGTAAGCAATTATCAACTATTAACAATGATTTTCCGTAACACGTGCGTTATTTATGACTGGAGCTGAAACTGCAAACTTCAGGAATGTAGGCTATCATTACGTTGAAAGTAACTCACTTTTAAGATTTGTTTCAATTGCTTCCTGGAGCTTAATGTAAGCTTCTTTTTCGTTCAACGACGTCTCCGAAAGTTATATACAACTACCAGTTTTTCTGCCGTACACGCAAGCGACCGGCAAAAATCTACTCATTTTGAAAAGGTTATTGCTGTTTTCAAGCACAAATTCAGAAATGCGGGCATTCTGCACCTCTCAGATAGTTACAAACAGAGCAGACTTCGCATCGCGCACGGCAAAACACACTATACTACAAGCAGAATTTTTATTTTTACTATACTCACTATTAAGGACCAGCAACTTGCGAGTGGATCCCAGTCTTCTGATCGGAGACTTAACAGCACTTCCATCACGGTCATCAAGTTCATCCATTGTGTGTGATTTGCGCTTTTAATTGAGCCGACTACCGAACCGTTTCGTGTCTCACGATACGGATAATATTTCTGCGTGCCGGTGTCTCCACATTCCCGTCGTTCACACTCCCTCCGCACAGCACCTAACGCTTGCGCTTTGTGTACTGCGCGCTTAGCAACGGAACAGCAGCAGCTTCGCGCACGCCTGCGCACTGGTGCCAAAATTCTTGTTGATAGCGACGGTCGCCGCCAGATGGGAACCTTAACTCGTGCATCGGCTCGCTAGATAGCAGCATTAGCCAACATACGAAAACCTAAAGGAATAGGAACACGTATCAGTGAAAGCAAAATGGTACAATGTTAGGCAGGTGCAACGATGAAGATGTGGGATGTCGGCAGACGTGTGAGTAAACGGGAATCTATGATTTTACAGCGGTTTTTATTTTCTGTAACGGACATAATATTTCATAATAAACACCTACGAGGCAGTGTCTTGTAATAAAAATATGAAACAGAGCTATCTTCGGACCACTATCCAGACTGGCAAAAGCTATTTCTCTTGCTAATATAATAGTCCGCAACATCAAATCTACATCGTCTCTCTGTAAACCACTTTGAAGTGCATGGCAGAGGGAACTTCCATTGTAACAATTAACAGGACGCGTGAAGAATGATTGTATAAACGCTTAAGTGTACACTGATTACTATTGCCTTCATGATCCCTGTGAGAGCGATACGTTGATGGTTTAGAATTTCCGAGATTCATATTGTGAAGCTGGTTCTTGAAATTTTGTAAATAGGCTTTCTCGGGATAGTTTGCATCTGTCTTCAAGAGTATACCAAGTTCTCTTTCTTCAGAATCGCCGCGATTCTCTCCCACGGGTCAGGCAAACACGCGACCATTCGTGCTGCCCTTCTCTCTATACATTCAATATCCTTCAGTCTTGATACAGGTCCCACAAACTTGAGAAATACTCCATGATGGGTTGCATGAGTGATTTGCAAGCAATCTATATTATAACCTGCTTACATTTCCGAAGTATTCTACCAATGAACTGCAGTCTGTCACGTACTTTACCCAAGCGCGAACTCATTGATCATTCCGCATCATACTCCTACAAAGTATACAACCAAATACTTGTACGAGTTAACCGATTCCAATTGCAGTGCATTGGTACTGTAATCAGTACATACTACGTTTTTCCGTTTTGTGAAGAGCACAATTTTACATTTCTGAACGTTTAAAGGAAGCTGCCAACCTTTCCACCACTTTGAAATCTTATCAAGATCTGACTGAATATTTGTACACCTATTTTCTGACAGTATTTTATTATAGATAACTGCATCATCTGCGAACAGTCCGAGGTTACTATTAATATTATCTGCGAGGTCATTAATAAACAACATGTACAACAGTAGTAGGAGTAATGCAGGAGTAGGACTAATAATGAGGAAAGCTGTTAGGGTTTTATGAACAGTATAGTGATGGCATTATCGTTGCGGACAGGGATACAAAGTCAAGACATGTCACACTACAGTAGTAAAAGTATACTCTATAGGTCTATGCCCACTAGATCCTCAAATGATGAAGAGATTAAAAGGACCGGTATGTGTGGTGTGAAAAAAGAAATGACAGAGTTCTGTAAAAGAGACGAATCATGAAACAGACAAGGAAATATCAGAAAATTTCAAACAGGCTATGTAAGATTTTGAAACCGGAGTCTGAACTACAAACCATTTGCAGGGCCAGTTGAGTCTAACCACGATTTTTTAATGAATTGCAGATTAAAAGGGAAGAAATTGAAGGAAGGTAGGAAATTAGGGAGATGGGACCGGGATAAATTGAAAGAACGAAAAATTGAGAGTTTCAAAAGGAGAATTAGGCAACAACTGATTGAACCATGGGACAGGAATACAATAAACGGTGTTTCAGTTTTATATATTGAAACACTGAAGCCATTTTTTCCACCTGAGTGATGACATGTAAGTTGAAATGATTTGGTGCTAATAATTACATTGTATTGTGAGTTGCTGTATTGAAATCTTGTGTTTTTTTTTTGTCGGTTGCATGTCGAGACAACGAGTTCCTGACAGAATGGTCCAATGATGCTCTCCCAATGCAGCGAGCAGTAGTGCAAGTCATTGTACGAGGACAGCTGATGATCAGTGACAGGAAGAATTACTGGGAAAAACTGTCAAATATACTGCAATATTATTCTATCATGAAAAAAAATTAATTTTGTACAACTTATGAACAGCCTCATTAAGAACACTTCTGTGTCACTTAAGTGAGCGGTAAAAATGTGTAAAATGCACATGGTTTTGTATACGTCATTCGTAGATGTATTCAGTTGCAACTTACTCCAAATCATAAAGTTCGTCAACACAAGTCTTTGAGGTGAACAGACTGCCCTTCAGGAATAACTCTTCTTTTGTGATTCATATCTACCAGCAGCAGAAATCAACAACATATGGAATTGCACTAGTAAACATTACGAAAACTAGTGAGTGAGGTTATCTTTTGGAGTTAGTATTCAGAAGCTAAGTTGCATTCAAACTATCTTTTTTGCTGTAGATAGAGTGGAGTCAGAAATATTACTTTTATTTGAGAGAGTTATCACAGAGCCAATGAAATTTATTGCAATCATAAATAATTTGTGGGAACATTGTGAATAATAAGTAAAATTAACTTCTCTGGAATGCATTGTTATCAACTTGGCATAAGGGTGTGTGATTGTTTTCTCATTTTTTGGCAAAATCTGACTTGAACACTGACAGAAAATTGTGAAGCTAGATTCTGGTCTCTTCTCATTCAGAAAAAGTATCTGCAAGTGAATCAGATTCATTATAATAATCTGCAGGAGAGAAATATAATAGAATAAATCTATTACAGTATTATGAAAAGGAAAGTTGCTACTCACTACATAGCGGAGATACTGAGTTGCAAGAGGAGTAGGAGGCACAACAAAAAGACTGTCACAAATAAATAAAGGTTTCGGCTATTAAGGCCTTCGTCAACAATGGACGTAGACACACACACACACACACACACACACAATGCACTGTGGCTGCTGCTCGCAGTGTGGTTTCAATTGCCTCAGACTTCGGTCATGAGTGAGAGTTGCGTTTGCGTGTGGTGTCTTGTGTGTGTGTGTGTGTTTTGTATGTTCTATGTGTCTGCGTCTATTGGTGATGAAGGCCTCAATGGCCGAAAGCTTTATTTATTTGTGACAGTCTTTTTGTTGTGCCTATCTGCGATTCAGTATCTCCGTTATAAGGTAACAACTTGTTACATTCCCTCCTGGATTTTCGATTGTTAGAATAAATATTTTGGATGTGTTGCTGTTTGTGAGGGACTGTTAACCAACAATGAACTAACTGAAAGAGACAATGAAAAGCTTTATCCTACAGACCTCCACATCTCAAGAATTACAATTCATCAGGCGCCACCACAGTGAGCAGCAGAGGATCAAACAGGCAAAAAGATAAGACAAAGCACAAATCCTTCGATAACACAGAAGACAATGAATTTAATTAACAAAAGTATAAAATATAATAATGTGGCAAATGAAGCAGACAAAAAGAAATTAAAGAAACATCTAAAAAATCATATCGGCAGTATGTTCAAAATATCTAAGCAGGAATTGATAGAGGACATACGTAATGCCGTAAAAGGATGAAAGAATATGGGGAAATGACAGTGCCAATAGGAGACTTAAGCGGACTCTGGAGAAAATAAAAGCAGCTTTATGAGTAACAAGAATGCAGATGACAAGCCAATATTAAGCAAAGAAGGGAAAGGTGAAAGGTGGAAGGAATATGTTGGAGGATAATCTGAGGATAAATAACTTGAAAACGCTTTTATGGAAAGGGAAGAAGAAGTAAATATAGATCAGACAGGAGATATGATATTGCAAAAAGACACACTGAAAGACCTACGTCAAAACAAGGACCTGAAGTAAACAAAACTGCCTTAGAATTATTCAGATCCTTGGGAGAGCCATCCATGACAAAAAAATTCCTGCTGGTATGCACGATATCTGAGACAGGCGAAACACTCTCAGACTTTAAGAAAAAGTCATAATCCCAATTTCAAATAAGGCAGATGCTGTCAAGTGAATACTGCCGAACCATTAGTTTAATATGTCATAGCCGTAAAATATTGAGATGAATTATTTGTATAATAAAAGAAAGGTTGATAGAAGCCGAACTTGGGGAAGATCAGTCTGGGTTCCTGAGAAATGTGGGAACATACAAAGCAATACTCGCTTTAAATAGGATACTCTCTTTGGACTACTAGCGATTATTTATTATTATTAATGATTGATAGAGGATTGATTGATATTGATAGAGGGCTAGTAGAAATCCTTGGGTAACAGAAGAAATATTGAATTTAATTGATGAAAGGAGAAAATATAAAAATGCAGTAAGTGAAGCAGGCAAAAAGGAATACAAACGTCTCAAAAATGAGATCGACAGGAAGTGCAAAATGGCTAAGCAGGCATGGCTAGAGGACAAATGTAAGGATGTGGAGGCTTATCTCACTAGGGGTAAGATAGATACTGCCTACAGGAAAATTAAAGATACCTTTGGAGATAAGAGAACCACTTGTATGTACATAAAGAGCTCAGATGGAAACCCAGTTCTAAGCAAAGAAGGGAAAGCAGAAAGGTGGAAGGAGTATATAGAGGGTCTATACAAGGGCGATGCACTTGAGGACAATATTATGGAAATGGAAGAGGATGTAGATGAAGATGAAATGGGAGATACGATACTGCGTGAAGAGTTTGACAGAGCACTGAAAGACCTGAGTCGAAACAAAGCCCCGGGAGTAGACAAAATTCCATTAGAACTACTGACAGCCTCGGGAGAGCCAGTCCTGACAAAACTCTACCATCTGGTGAGCTAGATGTATGAAACAGGCGAAATACCCTGAAGACTTCAAGAAGAATATAATAATTCCAATCCCAAAGAAAGCAGGTGTGGACAGATGTGAAAATTACCGAACAATCAGTTTAATAAGCCACAGCTGCAAAATACTAACACGAATTCTTTACAGACGAATGGAAAAACTAGTAGAAGCCGACCTCGGGGAAGATCAGTTTGGATTCCGTAGAAATACTGGAACACGTGAGGCAATACTGACCTTACGACTTATCTTAGAAGAAAGATTAAGGAAAGGCAAACCTACATTTCTAGCATTTGTAGACTTAGAAAAAGCTTTTGACAATGTTGACTGGAATACTCTCTTTCAAATTCTAAAGGTGGCAGGGGTAAAATACAGGGAACGAAAGGCTATTTACAATTAGTATAGAAACCAGATGGCAGTTATAAGAGACGATGGGCATGAAAGAGAAGCAGTGGTTGGGAAGGGAGTAAGACAGGGTTGTAGCCTCTCCCCGATGCTATTCAATCTGTATATTGAGCAAGCAGTAAAGGAAACAAAAGAAAAATTCGGAGTAGGTATTAAAATCCATGGAGAAGAAATAAAAACGTTGAGGTTCGCCGATGACATTGTAATTCTGTCAGAGACAGCAAAGGACTTGGAAGAGCAGTTGAACGGAATGGATAGTGTCTTGAAGGGAGGATATAAGATGAACATCAACAAAAGCAAAACGAAGATAATGGAATGTAGTCGAATTAAGTCGGGTGATGTTGAGGGTATTAGATTAGGAAATGAGACACTTAAAGTAGTAAAGGAGTTTTGCTATTTGGGGAGCAAAATAACTGATGATGGTCGAAGTAGAGAAGATATAAAATGTAGATTGGCAATGGAAAGGAAAGCGTTTCTGAAGAAGAGAAATTTGTTAACATCAAGCTTAGATTTAAGTGTCAGGAAGTCGTTTCTGAAATTATTTGTATGGAGTGTAGCCATGTATGGAAGTGAAACATGGACGGTAAATAGTTTGGACAAGAAGAGAATAGAAGCTTTCGAGATGTGGTGCTACAGAAGAATGCTGAAGATTAGATGGGTAGATCACATAACTAATGAGGAAGTATTGAATAGGATTGGGGAGAAGAGAAGTTTGTGGCACAACTTGACCAGAAGAAGGGATCGGTTGGTAGGACATGTTCTGAGGCATCAAGGGATCACCAATTTAGTATTGGAGGGCAGCGTGGAGGGTAAAAATCGTAGGGGGAGACCAAGAGATGAATACACTAAGCAGATTCAGAAAGATGTAGGTTGCAGTAGGTACTGGGAGATGAAGAAGCTTGCACAGGATAGAGTAGCATGGAGAGCTGCATCAAACCAGTCTCGGGACTGAAGACCACAACAACAACAACAACAACAATGATTGTTATTACTATTATCATTCGGCACAACAAAACATTTACATGTACGCACACACTGGATTTACGTGTTAATATCTAAATCTAACAACTATATTGCACCACTCGATGTCACTTCACACAAGCGTTTCAGACCGCCTTTAAAAATGTGGAATGGAATATTCTCCACAATCCATTGTGGCCAAGATAGATACGAAGCCCATGCCTACCACAGTAGTACAAGTTTATATGTCAACTAGCTCTGCAGATGACGAAGAAATTGAAGAAATGTATGATGAAATAAAAGGAATTATTCAGATAGTGAAGGGAGACGAAAATTTAATAGTCATGGGTGACTGGAATTCGTCAGTAGGAAAAGGAAGAGAAGGAAACGTAGTAGGTGAATATGGATTGGGGGTAAGAAACGAAAGAGGAAGACGCCTGGTAGAATTTTGTGCAGAGCACAACTTAATCATAGCTAACACTTGGTTCAAGAATCATAAAAGAAGGCTGTATACATGGAAGAATCCTGGAGATACTGACAGGTTTCATATAGATTATATAAAGGTAAGACAGAGATTTAGGAACCAGGTTTTAAATTGTAAGACATTTACAGGGGCAAATGTGGACCCAGACCACAATCTATTGGTTATGAACTGTAGACTAAAACCGAAGAAACTACAAAAAGGTAGGTATTTAAGGAGATGGGACCTGGATAAACCGAAAGAACCAGAGGTTGTAGATCGTTTCAGGGAGAGCATAAGGGAACAATTGACAAGAATGGGGGAAAGAAATACAGTAGAAGAAGAATGGGTAGCTTTGAGGGATGACGTAGTGAAGGCAGCAGAGGATCAAGTAGGTAAAAACACGAGGGCTAGTAGAAATCCTTGGGTAACAGAAGAAATACTGAATTTAATTGATGAAAAGAGAAAATATAAAAATACAGTAAATGAAGCAGGCAAAAAGGAATACAAACGTCTCAAAAATGAGATCGACAGGAAGTGCAAAATGGCTAAGCAGGGATGGCTAGAGGACAAATGCAAGAATGTAGAGGCTTATCTCACTAGGGGTAAGATAGATACTGCCTACAGGAAAATTAGAGAGACTTTTGGAGAAAAGAGAACCACTTGTATGAATATCAAGAGCTCAGATGGAAACCCAGTTCTAAGCAAAGATGGGAAGTGAAAGGTGGAAGGAGTATATAGAGGGACTACACAAGGGCGATGTACTTCAGGACAATATTTTGGAAATGGAAGAGGATGTAGATGAAGATGAAATGGGAGATATGACACTGCGTGAAGAGTTTGACAGAGCACTGAAAGACCTGAGTCGAAACAAAGCCCCGGGAGTAGACAAAATTCCATTAGAACTACTGACAGCCTCGGGAGAGCCAGTCCTGACAAAACTCTACCATCTGGTGAGCTAGATGTACGAGACAGGCGAAATACCCTCAGATTTCAAGAAGAATATAATAATTCCAATCCCAAAGAAAGCAGGTGTTGACAGATATGAAAATTACCGAACCATCAGTTTAATAAGTCACAGCTGCAAAATACTAACGCGAATTCTTTACAGACGAATGGCAAAACTAGTAGAAGCCAACCTCGGGGAAGATCAGTTTGGATTCCATAGAAATGTTGGAACACATGAGGTAATACTGACCTTACGACTTATCTTAGAAGCTAGATTAAGGAAAGGCAAACCTACATTTCTAGCATTTGTAGACTTAGAGAAAGCTTTTGACAATGTTGAGTGGAATACTCTCTTTCAAATTCTAAAGGTGGTAGGGGTAAAATACAGGGAGCGAAAAGCTATTTACAATTTGTACAGAAACCAGATGGCAGTTATAAGAGTTGAGGGGCATGAAAGGGAAGCAGTGGTTGGGAAGGGAGTGATACAGGGTTGTAGCCTCTCCCCAATGTTATTCAATCTCTATACTGAGCAAGCAGCGAAGGAATCAAAAGAAAAATTCGGAGTAGGTATTAAAGTCCATGGAAAAGAAATAAAAACGTTGAGGTTCGCCGATGACATTGTAATTCTGTCAGAGACAGCAAAGGACTTGGAAGAGCAGTTGAACGGAATGGATAGTGTCTTGAAAGGAGGATATAAGATGAACATCAACAAAAGCAAAACGAGTATAATGGAATGTAGTCGAATTAAGTCGGCTGATGCTGAGGGAATTAGATTAGGAAATGAGACACTTAAAGTAGTAAAGGAGTTTTGCTATTTGGGGAGCAAAATAACTGATGATGGTCGAAGTAGAGAGGATATAAAATGTAGATTGGCAATGGCAAGGAAAGCGTTTCTGAAGAAGAGAACTTTGTTAACATTGAATATAGATTTAAGTGTCAGGAAGTCGTTTCTGAAAGTATTTGTATGGGGTGTAGCCATGTATGGAAGTGAAACATGGACGATAAATATTTTGGACAAGAAGAGAATAGAAGCTCTCGAAATGTGGTGCTACAGAAGAATGCTGAAGATTAGATGGATAGATCACATAACTAATGAGGTGGTATTGAATAGGATTAGGGAGAAGAGAAGTTTGTGGCACAACTTGGCTAGAAGAAAGGATCGATTGGTAGGACATGTTCTGAGGCATCAAGGGATCACCAGTTTAGTATTGGAGGGCAGCGTGGAGGGTAAAAATCGTAGAGGGAGACCAAGAGATGAATACACTAAGCAGATTCAGAAGGATGTAGATTGCAGTAGGTACTAGGAGATGAAGAAGCTTGCACAGGATAGAGTAGCTTGGAGAGCTGCATCAAACCAGTCTCTGGACTGAAGACCACAACAATGCATCTTATTGTTTGTTATTCTGCACTACAGCCACATGCAACACCTTCATAACATCTCCCTTGCTCCATTTGGATGTGGCTGAGTCTCAACCTTTCACGATAGGTAGCTCGGCAATTTCCCTCATAGAGTTTTGAAATTAGGTGGGTGTTCATTCTAGCGTTGTTTGCACTTTTCAGTGACATCAAAAACGTCTGGGACCCAGAGTGGCTTGGGTGCCTTCAGGCATATAGCTGGTGAATACTCGAAAGTACTGCTTGGAAATGAATTCTTACGCAACTCTAGCGTCTTAAGACGTTGTACTTTGTTAGCTTTCTCTCTGAGATCTGGAGGGTCATTTTTGGATAAAATAAGTAACCATTGAGTGGGAGTGGATCCGACACTGCCAATAATGGTCCACCAATAACGTAACGAGGAAAATTTGTGTCTAGAACAGAATAAATTACGGAAAATAAACATGCAACACCAATAACTCCAAATAATGTTAATGGTTTAAATTCTTCCAGTGATGTAATTGTTTAACATGGTAATATCACAATGCAAACTATTAAAGGATATAGAAAACATATACTCTTGTCACAGTAAAAAACTCGTAATCACATGGGGAAACTTCACAATCTAATTAACACTTTTCCGTCCGCAGGTCTCGTACAAATTTATTCGCTTGGCGCCGGCAGCGCTAATTCGGATTAGTTGGCTTGTCGCCGGCCGTCTTGTCACCTTTCCGTTGATGACAAGCTTCAAACAGATTGACTTTTGCGCGTTTTAATTTTCCAGAAATCCTCTATTTTGCCGTATCGTTCCACAAACCTGAATTTTCTTTTCAAATAACTTCTCTGCAAGTTCTACACTGTTATAATAATTATCCATGTACAGATGATGCCACTTTCCATACGAAGGTGTCAATAGTTCCATCAACGTTTTTGCTAAAGGCTGTCCAGCGGCGGAATATATCTTGAATGAGGAAATGTATGCCGTACTCGAATCACACAGCATCTAAATGAGTATGCCGTATTTCGTAATTTTCGACGGATTTTAAACTTTAAAATTTAACCGTCCTTGCCACGGTATCATTCCTTCAATTGAAACTTTTTGGAAAAATAATCGATTACGAATTGCACTTTGAGAAGCCGGTCAGCATTATCCGGTTTATTGTTGCTGTCGGAAAAATGTAAAAATGATAATATTTGTCTGAATCGGTTGCGGGACATCGTTTTGTGAAATATCGGTGTGTCTGTCTACGGATTCGTTGACCAATAATCATCGATCCTTACTTTTTTTACAATTCCCATAAGGATAGCAAGCCCAAAGCATTTTCTAAGTTCGGGTCCCGTAACGTCGACAAATTTGGCATTTTTTTTAAAATCCAGTTTCCTTCTATTGCAATTTTGACTGTAGTACTTGTTGGTTTCGTTGCTAATATTTTCAGATGGATCCTTCCCAATATATAATTCTACGATATCCTCGACGCTCTGTGTATCTTTGGGAAATATGTTTGCACCCGGGGATCCTTCAAATTTATCATTGGTCCTCGGTAAATCAAAGTCTGACCACTGGGCACTGTTTTCTTCGTCTGATTCAGCCGAATCAGTTGGCAACTGTAGTGTTCGCCGAATTCTTCTTGGACGTATTTCACTATCTTCCTACGATTCTGCTTCGCTTTCATTTTTTTTTATATCCAATGTCTTCTCTACAATCGGCCAAATCGTCCGGAACGTCAGAAAAGACGTCCGCGCATTCATCGTAAATAATCTTATTGTTTCTTTCGTCCGTCATGATGAAAGGGCACAAGTACTTAGAAAAACAAAAAATTTGACGTGTGTAACTTATTGTTACCCAAATAAAAGACCAACTGAATGCAAAAGGTACTAAAGTGCTGTCGCCGGCCACTGCGCGATACTATGCTCACGACACCACTGTGGTGTTTGTTGCTGGCCACTGAGCGGATACTATGCAGACGACACCACTGTGGTGTTTGTTGCTGGCCACTGAGCGGATACTATGCAGACGACACCACTGTGGTGTTTGTTGCTGGCCACTGAGCGGATACTATGCAGACGACACCACTGTGGTGTTTGTTGCTGGCCACTGAGCGGATACTATGCAGACGACACCACTGTGGTGTTTGTTGCTGGCCACTGAGCGGATACTATGCAGACGACACCACTGTGGTGTTTGTTGCTGGCCACTGAGCGGATACTATGCAGACGACACCACTGTGGTGTTTGTTGCTGGCCACTGAGCGGATACTATGCAGACGACACCACTGTGGTGTTTGTTGCTGGCCACTGAGCGGATACTATGCAGACGACACCACTGTGGTGTTTGTTGCTGGCCACTGAGCGGATACTATGCAGACGACACCACTGTGGTGTTTGTTGCTGGCCACTGAGCGGATACTATGCAGACGACACCACTGTGGTGTTTGTTGCTGGCCACTGAGCGGATACTATGCAGACGACACCACTGTGGTGTTTGTTGCTGGCCACTGAGCGGATACTATGCAGACGACACCACTGTGGTGTTTGTTGCTGGCCACTGAGCGGATACTATGCAGACGACACCACTGTGGTGTTTGTTGCTGGCCACTGAGCGGATACTATGCAGACGACACCACTGTGGTGTTTGTTGCTGGCCACTGAGCGGATACTATGCAGACGACACCACTGTGGTGTTTGTTGCTGGCCACTGAGCGGATACTATGCAGACGACACCACTGTGGTGTTTGTTGCTGGCCACTGAGCGGATACTATGCAGACGACACCACTGTGGTGTTTGTTGCTGGCCATTGAGCGGATACTATGCAGACGACACCACTGTGGTGTTTGTTGCTGGCCACTGAGCGGATACTATGCAGACGACACCACTGTGGTGTTTGTTGCTGGCCACTGAGCGGATACTATGCAGACGACACCACTGTGGCGTCGCTGGCCGTTGACCGCTATTTCGCGCACGACACCACTGTGGTATCGCCCGACGGCATAGTGTTAATAGTCATGGATGCATAACTGCATCAGTTCTGAAACCCATGAGTTTTTCCAAGCCTGAGGCATCTCTCTCAGAGAGAAGTTTCCAATAGCGAGATGCAGGGGCAACCATTTGTGTCTCGTCATACAGCATTCTATGTCCCTCGGTGAGACAGTGCTCCGCCACTGCAGATTTCTCAGGCTGAAGCGAGCATCTGTACCGATGGTGCTCAACACATCGGTCCTGAATGGTCCGGATTGTCTGAGCAATACAAGCCTTCCCACAGTGGCAAGAAATCTTGTACACACCGGGCTTCCTTAAACCCAAGTCGTCCTTAACAGAGCCAAGAAGCGCTCTAATCTTGGTTGGCGGACGAAAAATACTTTTGATATGATATGTTTTTAGAATTCTTCCTATCTTAGAGGAAATGCTCCCAGCAAAAGGTAGAAAAGCCACCGATTTGCAGGTGTCTTCTGGTGGTTCAGGTTAAGGTCCAAACTGGAACGCACGACGGATCTGTTTGTCTGTATAGCCATTCTGCTTGAACACAACCTTGAGATGGTCCAATTCTTGTGTCAGCTTTCTCCGTCTGAAATTGCATAATCTCTTCTCGCCAACGTCCGCAGGACCCCGTACGCTAGAACGATGGATGACAGCTGGAAGCATGCACGTAACGGTCCGTGTGCGTAGGCTTTTGATAAACACTGTGTCCCAGTGTCCCATCATCCTTTCTGTAAACCAGAACATCCAGAAACGGAAGCTTTCCATCACTATCCACCTCGATGGTAAACTTAATGCTAGGCTGCAGGGAATTAAAATGATCTAGGAGGCAGTCAAGAGCTTCTCCCCCATGAGAGCACACCCTAAACGTATCGTCGACGTACCTCCAGAAACAGGTTGGTTTTAAAGACGCCGTCTTCAGCGTCATGTCCTCAAAATCCTCCATAAAAAGATTGGCGACTATTGGGGACAATGGGCTCCCCATAGCCACTTCATAGACTTGGAACCCGGTGTTGTCAGACATTAAAAAACAACGGTCTGTGTTTCGAACGTCAGAATAATTTTTAATTTTTGATAGTGATGTCTCGATTTCGCCTGTTTCCACCACTGGCGGCGCGGTATGTTAAACTTGCGCTAGAGGGCAGTTACGGCACCTCGCGCACACGTTGTAGGCCTTCTGGGGCGTATATAGGAGCCGCCGCTCGCAGCTGGCCCGACACTTCACCAGGGAGAAACTGTACACCCCCACGTTACAAGGGCCCGACGGACCAGCATATTCTGCGGAAGAAAAAGCGGAACTGGTGGCCCTCACACTCGCAGCGTCATTCACGCCGAACCTGGATCCCTCAGACCCAGCGTTCACACTTGCTACGGACCAGGAGGTCACACGCATCTTGGCCCAACCAGCGCGCAACATCATCCGACAAGCTAGTACAGCTGGAGTCAAATGGGCCATCATGCATACCACCGCTAGGAAGGCCCCTGGTCACGATGGCATTCAAAACCGTGTCCTCCAGGAGTTCACGGACAAAGCTGTAGACTACCTAACACACATCACGAATGCCATACTCAAGCACCAATACTTCCCCGCCTTTTGGAAGACGGCCAAGGTCCTGATGTCCAGGAAGCCGGGGAAAGACCACTCCCTCCCACAAAATTACCGACCCATCAGTCTGCTGAGCGCGCTCAGCAAGATCGTTGAGAAGGTAATATTAAAACGACTCACCAGGCACTGTATCACAAACGACACCCTGAGACCGGAGCAACTCGGTTTCAGGAATCACCACTCAACAACACAACAACTCCTCCGCGTCGTTGAATACATAACACACGGATGCAACACAAACAAAGCAACTGGGGCGGTGTTCCTGGACATCGAGAAGGCTTTCGATCGTCTATGGCACAACGGCCTAATACGCAAACTTAGCGAAGCAGGGTTCCCCGACGGGCTCGTACGTCTCATACACTCATATCTCACGGACAGGAGTTTCAACACCGACGTGCAGGGCAAACAATCGACACGACATGGTATCCAGGCAGGAGTACCCCAAGGAAGCATCCTAGGGCCCTTATTGTTTAACCTCTACATTAACGACCTCCCAGCTACACACAACACGATGGTAGCAATCTACCGCGGATGACACCGCCATCCTTGCGCAAGATTGGAAGCCGTCTAACATTAATTCACGACTACAGACTGCACTCAGAACGGCGGAGCCTTGGCTGGTGAAATGGCGTGTTAGAGTAAACGTCGACAAGTGCGAGGCCGTTCTGTTCACTAGGAGACCGAAGCAACTGCGCAAACATCAGCACTGTAACCCAATAACACTACACACACGCCCAATACGCTTCCGCGAGAAGGTCAAATACCTCGCTGTCTGGCTGGACAGGAAACTACTTTGGGGGGGACCACATTCAACACGTGATCAACAAAGCTAACGCGAGGCTCAAACAACTCTGCCCTATGCTTAACAGGCGTAGCACACTGAACAGAAGGGTGTCTAGGTCCATGTACATGACACTTATTCGACCCCTGATGACGTACGCAGCCCCTGTCTGGGGATACGCTGCGCCAACTCGCCTGCGCAGTCTGCAGCTCATACGGAACAAAGTACTCAAAATCATAAGCAACGCTCCGCGCTACACACGCATCGCGGACCTTCACCGGGAATACCGGCTAGATACTATCTTGGAGGTATTCCAAAAACTCTCCACACGATTGTACAATAACACGAGACACTCGCGCAACCCGTTTATCCTTTCTCTAGGTAACTACGACCACAACCATACATGGCAGCATAACAGACCAAAGACACTACTGGCTAGGAACTAAACATCTATAGTCCATAGCACGCTAACATGACAGTACTGGCGAGCCCCTGCAACACAGCTATTACTGGAAACCCCAGATGTTCGACCATCCGAAAAACAGGCAACCGCAGGGAAACCGTACTGTACACAGCACGCAAACGAGCCACACACACCCCCTACACCGTCTGTGAGCCGATCTATGACCGATCGCCCACTAATCTACAACGACCTTGAACTGTTGCAGGGACGCAGCAACTGCAGCAAGCCCCACAACGAGCTTCCGTCACGACAAAGGTAACGATGCACGATACCTCGAACTAACATAACCACACCTTGCATGCACTGTCGCAGATAGCAAGCCGCTACTGCCCTTACTACCCGTCCTACTGTCGCAGAGGTTTTTTTCCCTTGGCGCTTGCCTTGGCACTTTTTTTTCCTCTGCCCTTACAACCGCTACCCTTCGATCGCTTTCGTCCACTTCTATCTCCTGATGGACCATGTTAATGAGTAATCTTACCCAGATGCATGGATAACATCACAGCCCGCATCCTGTGACTCCTGATTCAAAAACTAACATGTTGTACGGAGGTGGCAGTAGAACTTTTGGTTTGGTCACCACGTTGGTGTGGGCGTGGAGGGGCCCCATCCTTTTAAAAGGTGAGAAGTCAGTTACGGCGAGATCGTGTACCAGCACTCTCACCTGAAGATGGCGGCCAGTTGGACGTTATGATCTGGCTGCCCACCCGAGAAGCATATTATCAACATTGGCTTTTAGAAACAAGGAGATTAGCGCTACTAACGAATGTCTTTCGAGCATATGGAAAAAAAGTTCAACAACATTTGCGTTGTTCATATTAGTGGCATTGGGCACAGATTTCACACGTCTCGTGGACTTCGCTTGAATGGCCTAGGGAAGCAAACTGTTACTCAGAAATTACTGGATGAAGTCACGAGGCAACAGGAAACGCCTGCAACACAAACAGCAGTTATCAGTAACAACACAAAAAGAAGGAACAGAAGGTATATCGTAAGAAATAGTACCACTACTACCACCAACAACAACAAAAGCAACTGGAACAGCAGCAACAGAATCACCAAAAACAGTTACAGCAGCACAACACTGCTCAATTAGCAGTGGCGGCGTTAGGCGTCGGCGACCGCTGACGGCCTCGTGCCTGGGAGGAACCTCGCAAAAATGTTGAAGTTTTTAAAATTTAGCTATTAGTTGTCCTCTCTGTTTTCAAATGGATGGAGTAGTATTTATCTAGGATCGTCTGGCAATATTATGACAGTTAAGCCCCATTACAAGATGCATCTAAGGTGTACACCTATGCGGCAGCACGCCAAGCGTACAAGTTTGGGACTGCAGATTGGTTCTGGTAGGCCTACTACATTACACGATTCGCGCGGGATGGGATATACCTGTCGCGAACCAGCGCATGCGCACTAGACAGCACTAACGCATGGAACTCGAAGGAGACTGTTTTGTTATTAAATTATACAGGGTGAAAAGTATTTAAACCGACAAACTGTGGGAGGTTGTAGGGGACATCAAAACATATATTTTTCCCTAATGTCATTTTTTCCTATGAGGAGTATTTAAGCCGGTAGAGGAAGGTTTCTCTGGCGGCAAATCAATTAAACCAACAAATACTTTTTCATTTTTTTATCACCAAGAGACAACAAATTAACACAACCCTATTTCAATTACAGTAGATTTTCAAAAATGCCTCCATTGACACCTAAACAAAGGTTACACCGTCGGATCATGTTCTGTCTGACACGGGCAAAAACCCCAGGAATATCCTGAATTGTTCCTGCTGCTGCTACTATCCGGGCAACCAGATCCTCTTCGGATGCAACAGGAGTTGCGTAAACAAGGTTGCGCATCTCTCCCCACACAAAAAGTCCAGAGGGGACATATCTGGGGATCGAGCAGGCCATGGTACAGGACCACCTCTGCCAATCCACGTTTCTGGGAACCGTCGGTCCCGGAATCGACGCACACGATGACTGAAATGTGCCGGCGCCCCGTCATGCTGGAACCACATGCGTTGTCTTGTAGGGAGAGGGACGTCTTCCCGCAATTCTGGCAATGCTCTGGCGAGAATATTGTAATAGTGCCTGCCATTTAATGGCCTAGGTAGCAGATACGGCCCAATTAAACAGTCCCCAACAACACCGACCCACACATTAACGAAGAGCCGCACTTGATGAGCGCTAGTAACTGTGGCGTGTGGGTTATCCTCACTCCAAACATGCGAATTGTGCATGTTGAAGACTCAATCACGCCCGAACGTTGCTTCATAGGTAAACAATACAGAGGATGGAAATGTAGGATGCATTTCACACTGTTCCAGGTACCACTGCGAAAACTGTGCTCTGGGTAGATAGTCAACTGGTTTCAGGTTGCGGACACACTGTAAGTGAAATGGACGTAAAAATTGCTCCCTAAGGACTGTTCTTACATTCGTCTGACTCGTCCCCATGTTACGTCTTATTGCACGAGTGCTGATTGAAGGGTCCCGCTCCACATGCTGCAAGACAGCTTCCTCAAATTGCACCGTTCTTACCGTGCGACGGCCTCCCTGTCCAGGTAATCAACAAAGTGATCCGGTCTCAAGCAGACGTTGGTACACGGCAGCAAAGGTCGTATGATGCGGGATACGACGATTAGGATACTGTTGTTGATAAACCCGCTGTGCAGCTCGTCCGTTGTGGTGCGCTACGTAGTACGCACCAACCATATCAGTGTACTCACTCCAGGTGTATCGCTCCATTAGTAAACAGAGACAATGCACTACTACACTGGTGGACAACAATTGCGTACAAATGAAGAACGTAATACGCCCTCTAACAACTAAAGATCGTAATACGGCCTCCACCGGCTTAAATAATCCTCATAGGAAAAAATGACATCAGGGAAAAATATTTGTTTTGATGCCCCCTATAACCTCCCAGAGTTTGTCGGTTTAAATACTTTTCACCCTGTATATTCAGAGAGGAAGCTGATAGCCATATGAAAGAAAGATGCATGTTAACGGAAAATACACTTACTTTTCTTTATACCATATTCACAGCCCGCTTGGTATGCACAGTTTTCAGAGCTGACAGTTCGCTCCAACAACAAGCAAATGCAACGACGCTCTGTGGAAGAGGCAATACAGGCAGGAGCATTGTCCTGGCGAGTAATGCCACTTGTCTGAAACCAATCCTACCAAGCGACACTTCACTCTTTTTTCGAGCTACTGAACTGGTACAAGTGAACTAGTCCTTTATCTCTGAGGGTGTGGTTGTCCCAGTTTCAGTCGTACACAATAAAGGAACCCCATCCTATGGTAAGCCAGTATACAAATACATTTCTTGGCGTATTTATTTGGCTGATGTCATACATGACAGAATAATAAAAATATTCTGCCACGTATGATAATCGCACAGATTATTTGCTCTAAACTATGACACTGAGTACCTTAAGTAACCTACTGTACTTATCAACATACTTAGCACAAAATGGTTTTTTAGATCATCATGTCTGGAAGACCTAAAAGAGACAGACATAGGGGAAAAATGGGAATATGGTGCATCAAAAAGGAAAAGAAACGCTGAGACAATTATATCCACCAAGCTGTGAGTTCGAGTATCATGAAATTTCTTAAGGAAACTTCAAGTGTAAGGATCGAATGGATCTGACATAGCATCAGAGTCGGGTAAAACTGCTGTGATCCGAGATTGTGAGCCGAATAAAGACTTCAAAAGTGATGATCAAGAGCAAACCGTTCGTATAAGAGAGTCATTTATAGAATTAGATCTGGGAAAGTGGGTATTTTCAGTAACAGATTTGCAGTGTCATGATTTAATCCATAATGGTCCCCAACAAAACCTAGAGAAACCTGATGAAAGTTACCCCAAAGATGTAAATAAAAGGCATTTTACAAAATTTCATTTTACTCGAAAATCGAGTAACGGCGAAAAGCATCACAGATTATTAGCTTACTGCTTGTCTCAAGAAAAAGTTTATTGCTTTCCATGTCGACTTTTTTCAGATTTGCAGACACAGATGGCAAGAGACGGATGCTGCGACTGGAAAGATCTGAGTGGGGTATTGCGAAGGCGCGAACGAAGTCAAGGAAACATGGAGTGCATGATTACATGGATGGAATTCTGTAAAGGAATCAAATACAGAAAACAATAGGGAAGGAAAACGAGATACTGATTAGGGAGTCACAAAAGTATTGCTATAACTGGCTTGAAAGATTGATTGATATTATAAAATACTTAGCTTCACACAGTCTGGCGTTTAAAGGGCATCGAGAATCCCTTAACCTGAACGATAGCGGAAATAGTGGAATTTTTTAGATCCATTTAAATTGTTACCCAATTATGATATGACACTAAAACAGCACTTGCAATGTATTTACGAAGAGCAACTTTCTCAGCATTATCTGAGCCACGACATACAAACTGAATTAATTACATTAATGTCCAAATCTGTTATCAACGAAATTATAAACAAACAAGCAAAACATTATGCCTTGATGCTCTATTGTACCAGGTATTCGAGCTGTGTGGAACAAATGTCAATAATATCAAGATTTTTTAATTCCTCAACTGGAGAGACAGAGGCGCGCGCCTTGGGTTTATTGCCGTCGCAGAAACAACAGGAGAGTATTTAACAAATGTAATTTTAAGTGAACTAGAAAAAATGACCTAGACTTCGAAAACTGTCGAGGACAGGGATGTGAGAACGGTGTCAATATGGTTGGCATTCATAAAGAATACTCAGAATTAATCCATGAGCTTTGTTCATGCTTTGCGGATGCCGTTATTGGAATTTTTTTCTAGATGCCGCTAACACTTCTACAGCTGTTAAAACGTTTTTTTGGCTTCACCAATAAAGTTTATGTGTTTTTTTTACAAAATCAAGAAAGCGTTGGGATCTTATAAAAACTAAATTGAAATTGACATTGAAACCTCTGTCTGAAACACGATGGGAAAGTAGAATCGGAGCTGTAAAAGCGATATTTTTGCCATTTGATGATGTCATTGAAAGTGTGAGCGACCTGAAAAATAGAACTGATGATTCCGGAAGTCTCAGCGACTGTGAAGCAGTCTTAAAAGAAATGTTAACTTTTGAGTTTATTGTTGCTATACTGGTGTGGTACGAGATTTTACTACGAGTCGGCAATGTAACTGAACTATGTCAATCGGTTCAAGTGATCATGAAAGTCGCTATTAATACTTCACGTTCATTTCGTGACTGGATTCAAGAACTCTGTAACAGAGGATTTGAAACAAGCGTTGCAAAACATCGCTTGTTTGTAGAAAAAAGTAGTTACGAAATTGAGTCTCAGTTAACAAAAAAAAAAAAAAAATGAATAGCACACAGAAAGCGAATTTTTATGAACAAATTGATACAATCTGCTGAAATGCTTTTTTAACACAACGATAGACGCTATAATAGTCGACACTGAATGTCGATTCAAAGCGCTCAATAAATATTTCGGGCGATTTTGTTTTATTTGCGATACGAATTATTTGATATTTTTATGCGAGGACGACCTTAGCAAAACATTGTAATACTTCGAGAAGGAACTGGAACTTTAAAAATCCAACCTACAAGACTCAATCAAAGACGCAAAACAACTTATTCAGAACATATTAGAAAAAATTTGAAAGAAGTAGATCCAAATCTTTACGTAACAATCAAAAGAATTGTCACAGTTCCGTACAGTGCAGCTTCTGCCGAGAGAAGTTTCTCAAAGTTAAAATTAAGACATACTGAAGAAGCTCGATGTACCAAGAAAGACTATCTGCGTTGTAAAAGATAAGAGTTTTAAATGGAAGTAGTTATAAATTTATAAAAAAATGTACAGACATTATAAAAGATAAAAATTAAATTTACGTAAATAAGTTCTTTAAAAAATGTAAAGAAATAGATAAGGATTATTTCGAACAAAAAATAAAACAAAGACTAAATTTGAAATTATAAAGAATTAAATAAAAGATGATTATATAAGATTGACTTATTGTGAAACTAACAGAGAGAATCCCAGAGTGCCCAGAGAGAATGCCAGAGTGCCCCAGAGAGCTAAAACACTAAGAAGAATCGCTTCTTGGCTTTTGGCAAGATCAATGTGTAGTAGTAAGTATTAAATCATAAAATTAAAGCGGAAATAGCGGCTAGTACTACGACGTAAAAACCCTCAGTGTGCGAAAAGCCGGAAGATTCGTGATTTTAATGTGTGCTTGTTTAATGTAATTTTTGTCTTTACAATAATCCTTGTATATTATAATAATTATAATAGTTATTATTAGTGTATAATTCAGCTCATGTAATTTAAAGTTTACTTACCGACTGGAAAGTGAAAGGAGCCTCGCAAAGCTGAATCGTCGCCGACGTTCAGTTTTCGCCTAGCGCCGCCACTGTTAAGGAGGAGCCAAAGGCAAGGCACAACTATATCGCTTAATAAGGGCCTTTTGTGAATTCGAACCAAGAAAAGGAAAATATTGTGACAAACCATCTAGAAAACTCGCATATAAGTGACAACCGTCAGGAAAAAACCAGCACATCATCAGTTTCAGGGAAACGATTTTATACAGATGGCACCAGGAAAACCACTTCACGGCCTCTGTTTGAGCCAAACAAGAGCGAGAAGTTAGCCGCAGATGCAACATACCTTGCCGTCTCCTGCAACCTGGAAAGGAGCGAAATACCTGTAGAAGCAAAACCACCACATTGTGTAACAAGTTTCAAACCCAACGGTTATGTGCAGACTTCTCTGTATTTCATCAAAATGTACCCCAAACAAAATGAAAGTGATATGGCTTATAGTAAGAAAAGAAACAGGTAAACAATGTAAACAACGTCACAATATAAAACTACAGAAAAAAATGAAAATATCTGACCAAAATAAAATTGCGAATAACCGCAATCCCTATTTTACAGGAGTAGCAGAAAATGTTCAAAGGGCATTCACCAAATGCTAAGAAAGAACGGGCTGCAAACAATTTAAATAAGTGCATTTCTTATATCCATCAGATGAGAAAGAAATATCAAATGTTATTGGATGCCGAAAATCAGTATTCTCATCTAGCATTAATAACACTCCTGATAGTATTTTAATGAAATGTGCAGCAACAATAGCAAAGCCATTCGCAGATGTTTGCAATTTCTTACTAACTACTGGGCTCTTTTTTGAAAAACCGAAAACAGCAAAAGTGAAACCTTTGTTTAAAAAGGGTCAAAGAATAGAGGTAAATATTTACAGCTCAGTCTCTCCACTGTTTGGCAATTCTAAAATATTAGAAAAATATTTTATAAAGGACTGACTCATTTTATAGAAGAAAATAATCTTTTCTCAAAATCAGAGCAAGGCTTCTGGAAATGAACATCCACAGAAACTGCCATCTTTGTGGTTTTGCAAATGATGCCCTGACCTCAGTGAAATACTCATAGTCAACTTCTCATATTCCAACATGAGTTCTCAACCTACTGCCTCCACTTTATAAAATTTACTGACCGTAGTGTATGATTTCTCAAATTGTAATCACTGAGCACATGTTCAACACTTTCCAAAATGATAAAATCCCTTCTCCATCTTAAACATTAATCCAGTTCACACATAAAGTTACTCGTATATGATACAGTTTTCAACTGTTACAATGCTAAAAATTATGTGTCTGAAAAAATAATCTCCTCACTCTAATCATATTTTACCACAAAATGTACTTCAGATAATACAAGAAAGTTATCAAAGTTTGAAATTTCAGCTTGGTATTATTTTCTTGTAATATTTTTATTAGCAATGCTTTCATTGCAATAGTTATATTCAGATGCTGATTACAGATCATGAAAATGACAATTCAAACCAACAAATCTGATTTCCTCTCTTTCCAGTTACAAACAAAGTACATATGTTAAACAAACAGATCGAAAATTTGTGTTTATACAAGTTCCATAAAAACAGACAGTGCGGAAACTCAAAATATGTCTAGTGTCATCAAATGCAAAATAAGAGATGGATCAAAAAGTTTCTGTTCAAAGGCCGTACATTCCCAAATCAGTAAGCCAATCAGGCAAAATCACTCTGAGCATTGAGGCAATCATCCCACCAACGCACCAGGTTGAAGATACCCGTTTGATAAAACACTGTGTCCTGCTACGTGAATAAGCTCATAAGTTCCTGTTGCACGTCCTCATCTGACAGGAATCATTGACCCTTCAGGGCCTTTTTGTAGGGGACCGAAGGCTGGTAATCATCTGCGGAGAGATCAGGACTATAGTGGAGGTGCTCAAGTGCCCCCCACTTGAGTTAGTGTTGCACTATGGGGACGTACATTATCGTGAGGCAGCATTGCTCCTCGGTGCACTACTCTGCAAAGGTGGTTTTTGGCAGACATACTACCCCATGCACACTCTTCATTCTCTGATGGATGTCTAGCAGTGTTTGTACTTCGGCAGCCAAGAAAAGAGTAACAACATGTTGGTCCTGTTTGGATACATGTGGTAAGAACGTCACCATAGTTCACATTTCTGCATTTACCGTGTGTAAGTCATAAAGACACGAATGCCACACTAAGTACTAAGCCCGTACCTACATGTTGGTGCTTACATATCCACAATGGAGTGATGCTGTGCTGCATATATGCTGCAGCAAAGCCCTAAAATGGAAACTTTGTTATTTACCCTTGTATTTTTCAGTCATAACAGTGTAAAGCATCTTTAGTGTAACCATGTTGCAAAAATTCTCTGATTTATCAAATTAGATCCCAACTTTTATTTCAAAACTTATGTAACTTTTTGACAAATTATAAACAAACTTCTCATTAATATTTCTGTGTAATTACACTTGAAAAATTCTACAATGTGTAAACCAAATATCTATTGAAGAAGAATAGCAAGATAGTGAAAGACAATTTGTAAAATTTACAGGTTATTCAGAGAATCAATTTGGATCTGGAAAATCAAATTCTCAAAATAAGATCCCCATTAGCTTGGGGCTCTGTGTTCCTAGTCACATAGTACACAATGGGCATATACTGTCAGGGAGTCTTTGAAATTATGGTGAACAAAAACCATCATTGATGAACATAAAATTGTCACAATTTTCAAATTCTTCTGCTTCTAAAGTGACTTTCTTTTAAAGCAATTGCTTCAGCTTGACATTACACATACACAATGAAAAATATAAAATTACATGGATTATGCCTTTGCCTTTTAATGTTCCTAGTATAACTGTACATCACAGAGCTACTACTCAAGTCTTGCACTACATACATCTGTAACTGTTTTAGATTCCCTTGACAATACTCTCAGCTTTGTCATTCTTTTAAACAAATAAACATCTTCATTGCTACTTACATTTGAAATAATATCTTATTTTACCCTCTCAGTATTTCACATACACATTTGCTAAAACATTTTCTTCTTACTTTCATTTTCTGATATTTTAACTTATTTTTAGTGTTTTACTTCTACTTTTGCTAACATGTGTCTTCACTTTGGGTTAAACAGTGGTATAAACAATTTCATTTCTGACAAGTTGCAGTTTGTTGACAAAGTTGATTGTTGCCAACCCCTCTACATTGAAAATTACATTTTTGGTTCCTTCTGACAAAATTTCATCTTCTGTAGTAAAAGTATTTTCATCTTAATTTATCTGATTTAATTCTACATTTACAATATTATTTTCAACAACACCAAACAATGCATTTGATTGTTTGCACTCTGGTTCTATCGTAAATTCCTTTTTTAGTCTCACCATCTGGATACTAAAGTTCAGTATCTAATTTTTACAACTGCACAGGGAAAATGTAATTATTGCAGTACTTATCTTTTCCACCCAGACCCGGCAGTAGCTGGAGTGGGATCCAAATACTACTACTTATCTTTTTCTGCTGCTCGCTATTTCAATGTCGCAAGTAATCAATTTCCAGACATTTAGTTCATCATGTTCCTTGTCCACCTGTGTGTTTTATTTTTAGTCAGTCATATTGCCAGTGCTGTTCCTGTCCACAATTTAGAATTTTGTTTGAAATTTTGTTTTTGTGATGCATACATACCCGAAACTCATACTTTGTTAACATGACTGTACCCACATTTTCAACATAACCCAGCTCCAAACACTATATTAAAAGGTAAACAGTGTTAGTGGCTATAATGAATTACTTAACTTGCTGACTTTCAAAGAGATGACTGTAACGCAAATTTAACACAGTTACTCCACTTAAAATATCATCTGGATTCAGTTTTACGTAATCTCAGGCAATATATGACAAGTGAGTCAAAAATTATGTAATCAATGCATAAAAAATAGTTTTAAAACATGTTTATTGCATCGCTACACAGGTGAAATTGACAAGGGTTTGATGCCCAAAAATGGATGTAAAACTGATGCTAAACCTGAGGCCATTGCGACTTATGCAAGGTGGTTATAATTAAAGTTGCAGCTACTCACAGAGGTCCAGTGGAGGCTATAATTATCATACGGCAGTACTCTTGGTAGATATTCTAATGTGTTAATGTGGAACCGATTTAAGCTGCAAAAAAAATTAATTCCAATTTTTTTGACCAGTTGCAAATCTGGTGCTGTGAATGCAAGAAAGATGTATGGAAATGGATTGGACATGGGCATAAAAGCTCAAGCAAGTGAGACAGGCATAATTTTGATTTAATTATTAACTTCTGCTTACGCTGTTTGTTCAGTATGAGCACTGGAGATGTCAATGAGATGCTGCATCCATAAAACATCACAATCAACAGCTCTTCGCAGCAGTTCCATTGGAATCTGAGCAATTGGCCTTCAAAGCAAGCAGAGACTGAATATGTCGCTGATAAATGCATTCTTTTAGATATCGTCAGAGCCAAAAGTCACATGGATTCAGATCAGGTTATCTTGCAGGCCATGCATCTGGAAAAACTTTGGAGATAACATGTTCATGGAAGGTTGCATTAAGTAGATTTTTCACTTGATGAGCGACATGAGGTGTTGCACCATTTTGCATGAAAGCAGTCGTTTCCAAACAACTGCACTCTTCCAAAGCAGGAATCATATGCTGTACAGGGAGGTCTCCATAGTGTGCAGACCTCATGGTACACATGACAGGTGTTCTTTGGGTTTATTCTCTTCAAAGAAAAATGGACCGAGGATGTAGGTGCTTGTGAATCCACACCACACAGTCTCATGCAACGAATGCAACAGCTCTTCATGCACAACATGTGATTGAATGATACCCTAAATTTGGCAGTTTTGTGTTTTCACAGTACCCTCTGGTGTAAAATGTGCCTCATCACCGCATAGAATATTGTCCGTCCACATGTCATCAAGTTCAATCTGTGCCGGAAACCGAAGAGTAGAGCAGGTTATTTCAGTTGTTGCACACCTGGATCTTGGATGGGTGCCTGTGTAAAATAGACTACAAAATTTTCTGTACTGTTGACCATGGTATAGACAGTTCTCATGACATTGCACGAGCAGTAGCACTATCCAGGGCATGTGCTGCATGGTCAGTTACAGGAACAGCAACATAATGAATAACTTCCACTGGAATATGATGCCTTCCTCTTCCAGGTGCCACACCAAACTCACCCGTATTTTAGAATTTCATTAAACCATTTAATGACACTGAGCCTCTCCTCAGAACTTTCAGTCAGCGATATTCTCTCAGCACTGTAATTGCAGCCTTTCACAAAAACAGCTTCACTAACAGCACAGAGTTTTTCTTCTTGATAGTACACTGTTCACTTACATTATGGCTTGTCGAATGACAGCATGCATATCATACCATCATACACATAGTGTACAGTGCCAGATTTGCACCTCATGTCCAAATTTGGTACTAATTTTTTCTGCCATAAATTGGTTTTACCTTAACACATTAGCAAATCAGCCATGTTTCTCTGCTATAGGATGATTACAACCCACAATAGTCCTCTATGAGTAGCTGCACTTTATTTACACTCTCATGGTATGAGTCCCAACAATTACATGATCACCTTATGCATTGTTTAAACTGAACATAATTGAATTTACAATTGAAATTTCTATCCTTCCACAAAACTAGTTATGGAATGTAATGTTACAGTGTCTGTGACACAATTAGTATATTGAAATATCAATATTCTCATATTAAAAGTTCATGAAATATACATCAATAACAAGATCCCACTTATTTCTGTTAATTACTTTCCAATTGCAGTATAAATTTTGTTCCTAACATGAATCTTGTGTGAGCTCTATCATAATTACTATTACTTTTCTATGCATAAATTCCACAAAGGATAAGTTGGACTTACGTTTGATGTATTTTTGATTTGTAGTACAATGTCTCCAAAAACTTACAGGAACTGGTTTAATTTCATTTTGTGTCAACTAGTTTTCATTAATGTTACAGTTTGAATTTCTGCTCATTGAAACGTCTGTATAGAGTCACTTCATAAGACTTATTGTACCATTTGAGTCTGTTTATGTCATACTCTACACACTTTGTCTGCAGTATAGTTCCATTAACTCTCCTAAAAGTTCTGAGCAGTGGAGTTGATTTAAATTCAATGTTATCTGACATTAAATGCAAGCAACTTGTGCTTTGCATTAGTGTGTCAATACTTTATGTGGTCCATTGATTTCCCGTACATGCTCCAGACCCATATTTATCATGTCCTTCATTTACCTTACCACGTGTGTGCAGGAATGTGAGTGAGAGGGTGTTTTCATACGTCTTTTCGGGTTTGTTTTGTGTTTAGTAGTTGAACTGCATTTTGTCTGGTGGAAGCAAAGGTTAACCAGTCTTGTATCTCTTACCTGAGCAAAGAGGTCTACCCCTTTTGTCTGAGAGTTGTCTGTTAGGTTGATGGCAGAAATGATCCCTCTGGTTGCTTCCATTTCATGTGTTGATTTTTGAGGTGCTCTGAGCAGAGTGACACTCTGCTGTTAATTGTTGGTGAGTGTGTTTCGTAGGTCTTAAGTAAGCTTTATGCTACCAGTGAAGATAGGTCATAGCTTCATGAGTTGAGTAATTGAGAATACTTAAGTTCTTCAGCCTAACTGAACTGTTCTGATTAATTCTTTGGCAAGTACTATGCTTTGCTGCTGATAGACAATGACTGAGTTTATAATTTTATCCATGGTTGAAGTTTGCCTTGTTCTTTTGGAACATTGTAGTATGGAGTGCACTCCAGGAGTATGGTTAGGATGAGGTAGAGTGATTCTAACGTTGTGTAAATGTGAGAGTAATTGTGACGTCAAGTGTGTGCAATATTTCTTTTCATTTATTGCACTTGTTTTCAGCTGTTATAGTGTCTGCCTTGTTCTGGTGTTGTCCCACATGTTCTTTATTCTGTGAGTCGTCAGCTCCATTATTCTCTCTCTATACATTGTCTGTTCTAGTTTAATTGAAGAGTACCAGGTGCATTAATTGAGCTATTGGTTTTTTATGTTTTGTAGGAAGATTTGGTAACTGTCTTTGTTTAGTGGAGACCATATGCTCCTCGAACCAAAGTCTTCCGACATGTTGGTTTGATATCAATTTGCGGTAATAAATGAAAAAAAAAAAAATGGTTCAAATGGCTCTGAGCACTATGGGACTTAACATCTGAGGTCATCAGTCCCCTAGAACTTAGAACTACGTAAACCTAACTAACTTAAGGACATCACACACATTCATGCCCGAGGCAGGATTCAAACCTGCGACCGTAGTGGTCGCGCGATTCCAGATTGAAGTGCTTAGAACCGCTCGGCCACACCGGCTGGTGGTAATTAATGATCTATTTGTTCCTGTAGTTGTGTTCACTCAGTGATTCTATACATGTTGTGATTTTCTTTTATTTCTGGTTGGAACAGTTAATTGCATGAGTAGTCCACCACATGGTCAGTTTAGTTAATTGTATGTTGAGCGTGCAAATTTTTGCATTGTGTATTTGTGCTGAAGAGATGTTTCAATCAGTATAAACTTCTTTGCAGTTAGCATAAGAACGTAGTGGTGGTGGCAGTGGTTGGTTCCTCTGAACTTCGTGGTTTTTCTGTGAGTGCATCTGGACTGGACAAATGAAGTTCTGTGTTTCCTTTTCCTCTCTTTTCCCTTGATATACACCTAGTTAAATTGTGCAACATAAGTTCATTTTACCAATGCAGATAAATCTATGTAGCTATCTATGAATTAATATATCTAAAAACAAAGATGATGTGACTTACCAAACGAAAGTGCTGGCAGGTCGATAGACACACAAACAAACACAAACATACACACAAAATTCAAGCTTTCACAACAAACGGTTGCTTCATCAGGAAAGAGGGAAAGACGAAAGGATGGGGGTTTTAAGGGAGAGAGTAAGGAGTCATTCCAATCCCGGGAGCGGAAAGACTTATCTTGGGGGGAAAAAAGGACAGGTATACACTCGCACACACACACATCTCCATCCACACATACACAGACACAAGCAGACATTTGTAAAGGCAAAGAAACCCCTCATAGCAACTAAGACCTGCCTAGCTGGCGTTTTAAATTGCCACACCTCCCAAAACTCCCTACTAACTCTCCACCAAACCCAGAGTCAGAACATTCCCATAACATCGTCGTTAACCTTTCCACCAAACCCTCAGATCCATAGAAGTTTCAGTCATATCCAAAGGTCTCACCTTTAGCTCTTTCACCTAAATTTAAGCGTGCTGGACTTGTCAAAGACCTACTCTCCTTGTCCCGATCTCTGCAATTGAACCACTTGTTTGCTGCCAATCACTCCAACCAAAACCACCCTAGTTCCAGCACTGAACCCTGCCTCTTCCAGTTCATACCACCATCCAATCATGAATCTCCCCCTTTCCATTTAATCACCCATTAGTCACCTTCCAGGAATTCCTTACCTCCAACTAAGCCTCACCATCCTTCCCCAGGTCCCTTCCTCAGAAAACTAGTCTTTCAGTAAAATAAGGAACAGCCATACACAACCTCAAAACAAATCCTGACCTATCATCCTACCTGCAGACAAAGGTTCCACCACTGTTGTATGAATCACAGTGATTATCTGGCAGAAGGCCTCTGCCAATTATCTGACTCATCCACCTATAAACTCAGCCAGAGTGAGCCCATTCCAGAAGCCCAAAACAAACTCCATTCCCTGCGTAAAGCCTTAAACCCTTCCCAGAACATCTCCACTGAATCCATTTCCCTCTCTCACCCCTATGACACCCTGCACACCCACCTTCTACATTCTCCTCCAAATCGACAAACCTAACAGTCCTGAACACTCCATTGTGGCTGATTATTGTGCCCCCATTGAAAGAATTTTAGCACTCATTCACCAACACCTCCAACCAATTGCTCGTAATCTAACCTCACACATCAAAGACACCAAGCACTTCCTTCACTGACTCTCCACCATCCCTGCCCCTTTACCTCACAGATCCCTACTCGTCACTGTTGACATCATCTCCCAAGCTAAAGTTTTCCGGGCACAAAAACGTGCAGTAAGAATTATATGTGGTGTGAACTCAAGAACATCCTGCAGAAGCCTGTTTAGGGAACTAGGGATACTAACTACAGCTTCCCAATATATTTATTCCTTAATGAAATTTGTCATTAAAAATATATCACTTTTTCAAACCAACAGCTCAATTCATGGAATCAATACTAGAAATAAGAATAATCTTCACAAGGATTTAAAGTCACTTAGTCTTGTACAAAAAGGTGTGCATTATTCAGGAACACACATTTTCAATAACTTGCCAGCAGCCATAAAAAGCTTAACAACCAATGAAATTCAGTTTAAGAGAAGCCTAAAGGATTTATTAGTGGCCAACTCCTTCTACTCCATTGATGAATTTCTTAGTAAAACCAACTGATTTGTATATAAGTACAACATAACTTCTGCACAATTTCAGTGCAGTAATGTGTTCACTGAATGTGTGTGTGTGTGTGTGTGTGTGTAAGTGCGCCATTTCAGTGCAGTAATGTGTTCATTGTAAATAAGTATTACAGTAGTTGTATTACATGTTTATTACCTTATAAATAAATAAAAAACTTTTTTATTTTAAATTCAGTGCATTAGTATTTGTAAAATGACTCTTAGTGTTCATTAAAAAATGACGATCATTCCACTTGGGACCTGTGGAATGGTACATTAGCTTATTTGTTTTAGTTGTAAATATGTGTCATGTATTGTTGTTTTTCTGACACGTTCCACATCCTGGAGGACCTCCTCACTACGGATCAATTGGAATGAAAGTAAATCTAATCTAATCTAATACACCAACATCCCTCATGCCATGATCTTACCACAACTGAACACTACCTTTGCCAGTGTACCTTAGACTCCAAACCCACTACCTCATTTCTCATACACCTTACTAACTATATCCTGACCCACAACTACTTCTCATTTGAAGGGAAGGTGTATAAATAAATCAGTGGTACAGCCATGGACACCTGCATGGCACCCTCCTATGCCAGCCTTTTTATGGGCCATCTAGAGGGGACCTTCCCAGCCTCCCAAAACATTTCTTCACAACCTCAACACCTTCTCTCCCATCCACTTCGCATGGTCCTCCTCAACCCAGCATGCCACCTTCCTAGATGTTTACCTCCTCCTCTCTGATGGCTCCATCTGTGCCTCTGTCCACATTTAACAGTCCAACCACCAACAGTACCTGCATTTTGACAGCTGTCATCCCTTTCGCACCAAAAAATCCCTCCCATACAGCCTGGCCACCCAGGTACGGCATATCTGTAGTGACAAAAACTGCCTTGCTCAGTATGCTGAGGGTCTTACTGAGCCCTTCACAGACAGGCACTACCCCAGACCTAATCCACAAACAGATCTCCCATGCCATTTCCCTCACCACCCCATCCTACCATGACTCACAAGAACCAGCCACAAAGAGGTGTTACCCCTTAATCACCCAGTACCACCCGAGACTGGAACAACTGAAGCACTTCCTTCGCCAGGGTTTGGGTTACCTATCACTGTGTCCTGAAATGAGGGACATCCTGTCTGAGATCCTTCCCACCCCCTCTAAAGTTGTTCCATTGCCCACCTAACCTCCATAACATCGTAGTCCATTCCTATGCCACTCCCAAACACAACCCCTTGCCGCAAGGATCATATCTCTGAGGAATATAAGAAGGGTAGAAGGGCGGATCCTCAAAATTACAGACCAATATTCTTAACATCGGTTTGTTGCAGGATTCTTGAACATATTCTCAGTTTGAATGTAATGAATTTCCTTGAGACAGAGAAGTTGCTGCCCATGCATCAGCACGGCTTTAGAAAGCATCGCTCCTGCGAAATGCAACTAGCCCTTTTTTCACATGATATCTTGCGAACCACGGATGAAGCGTGTCAGATGGATACCATATTCCTTGACTTCCGGAAACCGTTTGACTCGGTGCCCCACTGCAGACTCCTAACTAAGGTACGAGCATATGGGACTGGTTCTCAAGTATGTGAGTGGCTCAAAGACTTCTTAAGTAATAGAACCCAGTACATTGTCCTCGATGGCGAGTGTTCATCGGAGGTGAGGGTATCATCTGGAGTGCCCCAGGGAAATGTGGTAGGTCCGCTGTTGTTTTCTATCTACATAAATGATCTATACCTAAAAACAAAGATGATGTGACTTACCAAATGAAAGTGCTGGCAGGTCGACAGACACACAAACGAACACAAACATACACACAAAATTCAAGTTTTCGCAACAAACTGTTGCCTCATCAGGAAAGAGGGAAGGAGAGGGAAAGACGAAAGGATGTGGGTTTTAAGGGAGAGGGTAAGGAGTCATTCCAGTCCCGGGAGCGGAAAGACTTACCTTATGGGGAAAAAAGGACGGGTATACACTCACACACACACACACATATCCATTCACACATATACAGACACAAGCAGACATATGTCTCTCCCTTAAAACCTTCATCCTTTCGTCTTTCCCTCTCCTTCCCTCTTTCCTGATGAGGCAACAGTTTGTTGCGAAAGCTTGAATTTTGTGTGTATGTTTGTGTTCGTTTGTGTGTCTGTCGACCTGCCAGCACTTTCATTTGGTAAGTCACATCATCTTTGTTTTTAGGTATATTTTTCCTTCATGGATTGTTTCCTTCTATTATATACATAAATGATCTTTTGGATAGGTTGGATAGCAATGTGCGGCTGTTTGCTGATGATGCTGTGGTGTACGGGAAGGTGTCGTCGTTGAGTGACTGCAGGAGGATACAAGATGACTTGGACAAGATTTGTGATTGGTGTAAAGAATGGCAGCTAACTCTAAATATAGATAAATGTAAATTAATGCAGATGAATAGGAAAAAGAATCCTGTAATTTTTGAATACTCCATTAGTAGTGTAGCGCTTGACACAGTCACGTCGATCAAATATTTGGGCGTAACATTGCAGAGCGATATGAAGTGGGACAAGCATGTAATGGCAGTTGTGGGAAAGGCGGATGGCCATCTTTGGTTCATTGGTAGAATTTCGGGAAGATGTGGTTCATCTATAAAGGGGACCGCTTATAGAACGCTGGTGCGTCCTATTCTTGAGTACTACTCGAGCGTTTTGGATCCCTATCAGGTCGGAGTGAGGGAGGCCATAGAACCAATTCAGAGGCGGGCTGCTAGATTTGTTACTGGTAGGTTTGATCATCACGCGAGTGTTACGGAAATGCTTCAGGAACTCAGGTGGGAGTCTCTAGAGGAAAGGAGGCATTCTTTTCGTGAATCGCTACTGAGGAAATTTAGAGAACCAGCATTTGAGGCTGACTGCAGTATAATTTTACTGCTGCCAACTTACATTTTGTGAAAAGACCACAAAGATAAGATAAGAGAGATTAGGGCTCGTACAGAGGCATATAGGCAGTCACGTTTCCCTCGTTCTGTTTGGGAGTGGAACAGGGAGAGAAGATGTTAGTTGTGGTATGAGGTACCCTCCGCCACGCACCGTGTGCCACTCTGGATTGCGGAGTATGTATGTAGATGTAGATGTAGATGAAGAGCCAAGTGCAAAACTTGCCCAATCCCCGCATCCAGCACTTCCTATCTGAATCCTGTCACAGGTTTATCCTACCCCATCAGGGGGTGGGCAACCTGTGAAAGCAGCCCTGTCATTGACCATCCCTGCAACAATCATTGCACACTTTTTATTTTGTTATGACTACCAACCAGCCATCTACCAGGATAAATGGCCACAGCAAAACTGTGGCCAAGACAAAGAAGACCACCATGTGGCACAGCATGCAGCTGATTTCAATGGCTGCTTCACTACCCGAGACATGTGGATCTTTCCCTCCACCACCAGCTTTTCTGAACTGCGCAGATGGGCATTACTCTTACAACACATTCTCAACTCCCATAATTATCCTGACCTCAACCTACAGTAACATACTCTCCCCATACCCTCCACCCAACAGTTTCCACCCCCACTATCATATCATCTTCTCCCCATTCTCATCTCCCACCCTGTTTATTTGCAGCCTGTGGTTGAGAGCTTTATGTAACTGGCTTTTAATTGTGCCTGTCTGCCACTTGATGTGTCTTCTTTACAGTAAGTAGCAATCTGTCTTTTCTACATTGCTGGTATTCCTAGCTGGAGTTTCCATTGTTTCAATAAGGGGAAACATTGTTAGCAAAACTTTCGAAAAATTTTTGAGCGATTTACTTCATATTTTTACTTAATACTCTGATAAACATTTGGACAGACACAGGCTATGTATTTTTTAATATATATGGTATATAAATAAATATGTATATATGACAATACATAAAGTGGTAATGTTGTTAGCAAAAAATCCTGAATAGTTCTTGACCAATTTACTTCAGATCTTTACACAATGCTTCAATAAATGTTTGGCTGGACATAGGTGACACACTTCTTTAATACAGGGTGACAGTTGTTGAACTATATGAAAAAGAAGTAAATTAGTTACAAAGTATGGCATGCACACACTTAATTCAATATGTAAACATCACTACAGACATTAGGATTTAGGTTAGAGCTTGTTTGATATGCCTGCCATCATTGGCGATAATGTGATGCAGATGAATAGTGACATTCTGTATGAGCTGCTGGGGTGTCGGAACATCGATGTTGTCGATGACCTCCTGAATGGCTGTTTTCAGCTCAGCGATGGTTTTGAGGTTATTGCTCTACACCTCGTCTTAAATATAGCCCCACAAAAAGGAGTTGCGTGTATTCAGATCCGGAGAATATGGCAGCCAATTGAGGCCCATGCCAGTGGCCTCTTGGTACCCCAGAGCCAGGACATGGTCCCCAAAGTGCTCCTCCAGCACATCAAACACCCTCCTGCATCAATGGGGTCAAGCTCTATCTTTCATGAACCACATCTTGTCGAAATCAAGGTCACTTTGGATAATGGTGATGAAATCATCTTCCAAAACCTTCATGTACTGTTTGAAGGCACCGTGCTATCGAGGAATATTAAGCTGTGCTGTGAAGATGTGCGGCTACATTTTCTTTCCCACAGTCAGTTATAACTACAATAGCATGGCATTTAAACATCAGACAAATATACATATTCTTTCCCCTTACACATAATATTAAACAAATATTATATAGACACAGCTGCATTGCAGTATGTACCTCATGGTCTCATGATTGAAAGAATAAGAGTTTGCACAGAATAACGTGACCAGGAGATGCACAATAGACAGGGCATGAGTGGTAAGAGTGATGGCCAGTGTTGTGGATAGCAGGCAGGCACTGTAGGGAAAGTTCTGAGTGATAGAGGGGAGGTGCTATTCTAAACTGAAGCTAACGCTCACATTTTTTGTAAATATTAAGTGGAGCTTCTCCATGCCCACATATGCACGGTGACCACTCAAAAAGATCTACTGTCACCTCTCCTTTGTTTATTATCTAGAAAGAATTCTGCTGAAAATGCAACAAAAGCCACATTTTGTAACTTTCAGAGAAATGGCGAATTTTGAGTATATCCTACATTTCTCTTGTTACCATCATAAAATTTGCTTCTTTTGCCAAAACACAGTGAAGTTTACACAGTATCACCTAACTGATATATAGTGCACACACAATTGTGAGAGAATTCTGAAACCATGGTATTAAATTTATCAAGTGAGAAACTGAGGAAAAGTAAGGTCAATAGCTTATGACAAGCATATCCTAGGTACGAAAATAAAGGTGTAATGTGTTCTCTTATGCTGTTCCAAAACCTACAACATTTCTCGTTTCATCAGCTATTAATGGCCATTAAAAATTACATTGTTCCATCAAAAACTTTGTAGCTGGTGGAATAAAACAGTAGCTAACGAATTTTGCATAATATACATATGGCAAAATACTTTGCTCTTTGCATCTATTATTTGCCAAAAATCTCATTTCAGTATCTCAAACCATTTATAAAATATGAGTAATGTAAATATTTCATCCTGTCTTTATTGCTTGAGGTGTGATCACAGATCAGTTGGATCAATTTTCTCGAGGTTGGCGAGAGAGACCTCCGCCCAAGACTAATGAAAAATTCAGTATCTTAGTTACATTGCATTGCAGAAGCATATTATGTAATATGAACTAAGTGCAGAATCACAGCAAACCCTATTTTTCATTGCAAACTTTTTCAAATCCCTTGCAGTGTCTTATTTAAATGGAAATATCGCAAAAAAATGACCATTAACAAAGTGATAGGCATGTCATCATGAAGTTGACATATGAAGCTGTAAGTAACACAAAAATGATTTTCTTTTACTGAAAAGCTTCTGTAAAATTGTTTAAATCATTAGAGAAAGATTGAAAGGCATGCACCTCGATTATACCATCGCAGTCTGTCACTGACCAGCTGTGGGAAAACAATGTTGCCCCCCCCTTTCCCCCTTCTGAACAAACAAATGAACTCAACCAGTGTTTTGGATGAAACTTGATCACTGCATAATGGCCACCGAACTTTGTGCGTCATATTTGAATGTCAGGATGAAGCACCGCTAATGCCTTTAATCATGAGTAAATTTGAGATCATATAATGTAGTCCCTTTGCCTATCTTTGGATGGCACCTGTACTGTACAGTATGCATTCATTTGAAATCTCAGCCCTACAAACTCCACAATTTGTGACCCACTTACATTGTCTTTCATCAGGTTGATAACCTTCTCATTCGAGGTGTTACACCATAAAAATTATCAGTTGCACATCCAGATGTATCGAATGCATCAGAATGCTATCTAATTATTTTATAGAGATTGAAGCCTTTCACCTAATAGATGGAACAGTCTGTATCCATATAAAGTATCCATATAAAGTAACTTAGGATCAGGGAAGTTTGGCTTCACAAGTTTGTAGTGAGATTGGGATGTGTGGAGTTTGGAGAGGTCTAGAATACTCATATCAATATAGACAGGTCTTTTGAACTGCCCTGAAACATTAGGCATCTCCACAGTAACTAGAACTTGATTTAAGATTATGGACCACTTAAAATTTGGCCTCTTGTACCATAACGCCCATCCCAATGGGAAACAAAATGAATTTCATGGTTGTTTCTTACATTTTCCACGGTTTTGCTGAAAACATAATTATTTATTAATTTAAAAAATCCTTTTCAAAGTCACTCATCACAAGAGCTCTCTAATCTGTATTTACATCAGTTTACTCCTTCATCCAGTGTGGCTAAAGGAGACACTGCAGGTGACTCTACCCCCCAAACTGAGACATTGCTAGAGGTTCTGCACTGCAGGATGTATCTGTGCTTATTCTCTAGTGTCATCAGCAGCAGAACAAAGTAGATAGGAGTAATGTCATCCAAATTCTGTATATAAGGAAAAATTATGCATCAGGTTGCTCATTAAGAAATCACATTTTATGTTGGTTGTTTGTGAGATTGTGTCGTGCCTCATGTAAAGAGGAGCAACATCTACCAGAATTTCTCAGAATTCAAAGGGAGCAGGATCTTCGACTGCCACAGCTGTGAGTTACCAATTCACAATGTTGCTGCTCTCAATGGTCAGGATCCCTCTGGTGTCAGGTGAGTATGGAGTAGAAGGGTATAGGAGGGCCATACTTGTTGCACATCATTATGATCCATGGTACATGGAACCTTGGATAAGTATGTGCCTAGTATGTGAATTAAGGCTGGAGAAGACCCTCAGTGGTTTAACAACAAAATTTGAGGAAACAAAGGCGGTTACATTCTCAGTTCAAAAGAGATTGCACAAATCATGACAGGTAAAGGTTATTAGAGATACGTGCATCTGTGAAAAGATGTATGTGCAAACATACCACTACTACCATCACCTTACCTAAGCAAAAAATCTGGCTGAGAAGCCAAGAAAATTCTGCTCCTATTTAAAATCGCTAAGTGGGTCTAAACCCCATCCAGTCACTCATTGACCAATCCAATGTGGCAGTAGAGGGTAGCAAAACAAAAGCTGAAGTTTTAAATTTTGCATTTAAGAAATCTTTCATGCAAGAGGATCACACAAACATACCATCATTTGTCTATTGCACAGAGTCTTGCATGGACAACAAAGCATCCCCTGCATAGTGAAACAAATGAAAGAATTTAAAACAAATAAGGTGCCAGATCCGGATGGAATCCCAACTCAGTTGCACAGAGTACTCTACAGCATTGGCACCTTACTTAGCTTGCATGTCTTGTGAATCTCTCACCCAGTGCAAAGTCTCAAAATGGCTGGCAAAAACCACAGATGACTCCTGTGTATATGCCAACAGTCCCCAACAATCAGTAATTCCTTCTCATCCCATTTTGTAAGTCTCCCCTGACCCGGAGTTCTGAGTTACTTTTTCTAAACCTCTCCAGTTCTTTTCCTTCACCCCTCTTTCTTCCTCTTCAGCTTTTCTGACAGAAGAAGCCACTGGCTCTGAAAGCTTGTAAAAGTTAAGCCTTTTTTTGTGTATTCTCCTGCTGCCGCTTGGTGAGTAGATTTTTTTTTTATCTAACCATTTACATTTTACTATTGCTATTCTCAGTTATCTAGCTGCCCCTACCCATAGAGTAAAACTCTTCTTCCACTTTTAATGCCTCATTTCCTAATCTATTTCTCTCAGAACCATCTGATTTAATCTGTCTACTCTCAGTTACCCTTGCTTTACTTTGTTGACCTTTTTGTTGAGCTAGGGATCAACAAAATATGAAGCAAGAAACATCTTCACATTTTCTTTGTGTATTATATACAAAAACAAATGTAATTTTAAGATAGATGTAGAAGACAGCAGAAGGAAACAGCAATATATTTTGTAGTGGTAAAGCAGAGAAAGAAGTACCCAGACAATAAAGTTGTTGTACCTACCAGATAATGAAGGCATGCTTAGATAATGGAACAGAAAATATGTTGTCCACGTAAGTCTGTAAGAATGTCTAGTCCAAAAAGGAACAGTCAGTACAGAAAATTGTTAAAACTTCAAACAGATAAGAAATTTGTGAATTACTTTTCTTCAGGAGACAAAGTTGCTAGTACTGTCTACAGTAACACTTAAACTAAATCAAACAATGGAAAATCCAGGATTTATACTTATTTACAACTACACTCCTAGTTTTTGGAAACATATGTTCCTTCAGTAGGGGGTGAAGGGCAGTTAATTAGGGATGTTGTAAAGGGTTGGAGGACATGTCATTTAAGACCCTAAGTCAAAACATATCATTTGTCGTGAGCAGAAAAGCAGGCCAGAAGGAAGGAAAAACTCGCCAGATAGAGGAGAATGTAAAAGATTGGTAAGCACTTATGCCAGTTACAGTTCAGAGATGATAAACGGGACAGAGTAGTTAGTAAAGATGGATTGAAAGAGTGAGAGGAATCTAAAAGTGGAAAGAGTAATGTAGTTAAGGAATAGAATGAAATGGAAAAAGAAAAGAGGTCTTAAAAAGGAGGGAAAGGAGGAAAAATGAAAACAGTTACAATCGAGTAAATAAAATTCTACACCGCAAGATAGGAAAAGGAGTGTGTGGTTATGCTATCAGAGGTTAAATCTAGGAGGGTCAAAGAATTTAAATGATCCATGTGATACAGCAACACTCAGGTATTGTGAATCATCCTGTGGAGCAAGCTGAGTGTTCGTGACACACACAGTTCTTTTTGGTTTATTTGTGTGTTCATGTAGTTTGATGGTGGTCATCTCCACGTAAAAGCCATGCAGGAAAGAACATGAATAGTTTCATATGTTACACTGCCTTTAATATTGTACAATTCACAACTGGTGAGACTGTAGTGTGGTTGCGAGTGGGTGCATGGGACACATTTTACAGTGGGGACCTCTGTGTAAGGGATAAAGGTCTGACAATGTAATCTGTAGAATGTAATAGGTTACTAGGAATAAAATATAGTCAGTGAAAGGCTGTCTACAGTTTGTAAAGAAACTTGATTACAGTTACAGGAATAAAATCAGGCGATGTTTAGGGAAATAGATTAGGAAACCAGACACTAACAGTAGAAGAAGAAATGATATTACATGACTTCTCTCAAGTGTTTGCTGCTCATCATTGAGTAAAAGAGTGTTCATTGCACAAAAGCATGTAATCAGAATAATTGCTGGAGTTCATCCAAGATCATCCTGCAGACACTTATTTTAAGAGCTAGAGATCTTCACTGTAGCCTCACAATATATATATTCACTTATGAAATTTGTTTTTAACAATCTGAATGAATTCAAAAGTAATAGCAGTGTACCTGGCTACAACACTAGGAGAAAGGATGATCTTCACTACTCAAGGTTAAATCTAACTTTGGCTCAGAAGGGGGTAAATTATGCTGCCACAAAAGTCTTTAGTCACTTACCTAATAGCATCAAAAGTCTGACAGATAGCCATATAGCATTTAAAAGGAAATTAAAAGAATTTCTTATGGCACTCCTTCTACTCATTAGATGAATAAGTGGGTAATTTCCCCAACCCTCACAAAAAAAAAAATAAAAAAAAAATGAAAATATTAAGTGTCATGTAATATTTTGTGTAATGTAATATCTTGTATAGACACCTTTTATTAACCTGACACATTCCACATCATTACGAAATGTCGTATTTGTGATCTATGGAACAAGTACTAATCTAATCTAATCATGGAAAAACAGCCTACACCATCATAGAGCCACCACCAGCTTGCACAGTGCCTTGTTGACAACTTGGGCCATGGCTTCCTGGGATCTGCACTACACTCACATCATAAGAAAAGCTCTTATCAACTGAAACTGGGTCTTTTGTGACCAGACCATGGTTTTCCAGTTGTCTAGGGTACAATGAATACGGGCACAAGCCCAGGAGAGGCACTGCAGGTGATGTCATGCTATTAGCGAAGACACTCACATTGGCTGCCTACTGCCACAGCCTGTTATTGCCACATTTCACCACACTGTCCTAATGGATATGTGCGTTGTACATCCCGCACTGATGTCTGCAGTTGTTTTGTGCAGTCTTGCTTGTGTGTTAGCATTGAGAATTCTACACAAACATAACTGCTCTTGGTCATTGAGTGAAGGCCATTGACCACTGTGTTATCTGTGGCAAGAGGTAATGCCTGAAATTTGTTATTCTTGACACTGTGGATCTCAGAATATTGAATTCTATAACACGTTCCAAAATGGAATGCCCCGTCCATCTAGCTCCAGCCACCATTCCGTGTCCAAAGTCTGTTAATTCCTGTTGTGTGGCTATTGTCATGTCAGAAACCTTTTCACATGAATCACCTGAGTACAAATGATATTTCTGCCAACACTCTGCCATTTTTATACCTTGTGTACATGATACTACCGCCAGCTGTATATGTACATATTGCTATATCACAACTTTTGTCAGCTCACTGTACAGCTGCCAATATGTGTGTATGTATGTCTGGGAACTCTTCCCATGTCTCTGGACCAAAGTGGACTCAGTTTTGTACACAAATTCCTTGTCCTGAGAGGACCAATATGAGGGAGGGGGTTATAATGCTATAGCTTAAATATTAATGGAGATACAGACCTGCAACATTTTTTTTAACTTCTGCCATATAGGCTGACCTGGATGAAGCTTGTGTGAGAATAGTATTGACCTGCACTATCGACCTGCTCTGCAGGGCAACCTGTGCGTCAAGCCCCTTATGGGCAGTCAAGTATGCAGAAGTGTGCCTCCTCCTTTGGCATACACCCATCCATTCCCATCCTTCCACAGACAACAGTGTGTCATTTCCTAGGTATGATTATCGATACAGCACGGAAAGTGCACTACACACATTGCGATTACATACCCGGAGTGTGCTCCATGTCATGGGATCGCCATTTGTATGCCAGGCTCTTAGTGCAGATATCACTGCATTCATCCAAAGTGAAATACCTAAATGTTAACATCCCCAATATACTTACATACAAATGATACATTCTTTACATGTTCAGCAAGGAAACGTAGTACACTGTGCGATGTGGGTGAATGGCATGAACTTGTCCTGACATCATACCTGAACACCCTTTGCAACCCCTCTCCTGGAACACACGATTTATACAGGTGCAATATGTCACAACAAAAGCACAGGCCAATAGGACATGTGCCACATGCAAAAAAAGCATTACATGTGTAAGAACGTCCTGAGGACATGGGATGTAACACACAGTTGCGATTGACTGCAACCACACACACAGCGTTTGAGTCTGCCGATAAACATGCTGTGATACTTTAATGGTTAAGTCAGTAGACCTCCCAAACACGAACATAAGAGACTCAGCTACAGCCTGAGAGATGCCTCAAAACCTTGAGACATCATTAGGCTGAGGCCCATCCACACCTCTCCATGCTGGCCTACCATCACATACCTTGTGAGATGTATGCTGAGATTGGTTGTGTGGTTGAAATGTCAGCATTAATTCCACATTGCAGCCCAAAACCTGGTATGTGTTGCAGGTACAGCCAGGTTAAACTGCCAAACCATTGTCCATTACCAGCTAAATTATGTGCATTGACACAAGGGGACACACTGCCGTCAAGACATTTCTCACAACACATATGAAAATATAGCGCAGTGACCCTGAGGGGAGGGTGGCACTATCATCCAAGCTATGTAATGTTGTGTCAACACCTATAGAGCTCACATCCTATGTGTATCCTGACATATTGTCCAATTTCCATTATGTTGATTGATTGCATGTGAGGCTCATCCGTGCTCTTAGAAATGCCACAATATCTGTGATAAAAAAATGAAATCCTGGACATGTTACCAGGTGACATAACCTATTACATGTCTGTTGACATGGTGGTCGATGACAACACAATAGTACAATTCCTGACGGAATTTCTGCAGTCACTGACTGCCTGGCATGCCACATTGTTTGGGGTTGAAGACAGACACATACATTATGTTGCTGTAAAATCTGAATGTGCTGTACCTTGCAATGAAACATGACTGTGCATGATGAAGACTTACCTAATGTGACAGAAGGAATCATCATAACAAATAGAGATGCTGGTGAATTACAATAAATACCTCGCATACCCACAATTCCATTGGGTGTCCTGGTACCATTTTGAAGAGTGCAGATCTCCATACCACTGATGTTTGCCATCACAATACATAAAGCACAGGCGCAAACCATGGAGGTATGTGACAACAACCTTATGACATTTTATTTTCTGCATGGACAGCTGTATGTGCCCATGTATACAGGGTGTTACAAAAAGGTACGGCCAAACTTTCAGGAAACATTCCTCACACACAAAGAAAGAAAATATGTTATGTGGACATGTGTCCAGAAACGCTTACTTTCCATGTTAGAGCTCATTTTGTTACTTCTCTTCAAATCACATTAATCATGGAATGGAAACACACAGCAACAGAACGTACCAGCGTGACTTCAAACACTTTGTTACAGGAAATGTTCAAAATGTCCTCTGTTAGCGAGGTTACATGCCTCCACCCCTCATCGCATGGAATTCCTGATGCGCTGATGCAGCCCTGGAGAATGGTGTATTGTATCACAGCCATCCACAATATGAGCACGAAGAGTCTCTACATTTGGTACCGGGGTTGCGTAGACAAGAGCTTTCAAATGCCTCCATAAATGAAAGTCAAGAGGGTTGAGGTCAGGAGAGTGTGGAGGCCATGGAATTGGTCCGCCTCTACCAATCTGTTGTTGAGAAGCGTACGAACACTTCGACTGAAATGTGCAGGATCTCCATCGTGCATGAACCACATGTTGTGTCGTACTTGTAAAGGCACATGTTCTAGCAGTACAGGTAGAGTATCCCGTATGAAATCATGATAACGTGCTCCATTGAGCGTAGGTGGAAGAACACACTGGCGAAACTAAAATGAGCTCTAACATGGAAATTAAGCATTTCCGGACACATGTCCACATAACGTCTTTTCTTTATTTGTGTATGAGGAATGTTTCCTGAAAGTTTGGCCGTACCTTTTTGTAACACCCTGTATAGTAGAGTGAGCTTACCCAGCAATTTATATATCATGGCACCTGGGAAAAGTATTCCAAATACTGTATATATGAGTGAGCTATTACGAATAAACATATCCTTATATACCATCTGTTGTGTCTGCATTTCATAACTATAGATTTCTGTCAGTTTCTCGTGGAGTTTTGGAGGGGAAGGGGGGGGGGGGGGGGAAACGGAGGTTGACATATAGGGAGACAAGGAGGTGATGGGCAGAGAGGAGAAGGAGGTGACAGGCAGAGAGGAGGAGGAGGAGATGGGCTGAGTGATGTGTACATTATACCTGACACCAAAAGATGTGCACCTTACACCTGACAAATGTTCGCCGGTGAAGCTGCGGGTTAAGGGCTAGTCTGTGTATGAAGCTGAGCGTACTTTCATGTGTAAGTATGTTGTTTGTATGTATGTATGTGCACGTAAGAAGTCCTCCCAGGCCCCTGGACCAAAGTGGGCCAAATTGACACAAAGATCCCTACCCTGAGAGAAGCAACATACGGGATTTTATAATGCTCTAGCTCTGATATTTACGGATATACAGATATGCATGATTATAAGCCTCTGCTGTATAGGCTGCCCTGAACAACAGGTGTGTCATGTGGGAACAGTATCAACCTGCCTTATGACCTGTTTTTTAGGTCAGCCTACATGTCAGGGTGAAGAAAAGGTTTTTTTTATCAACCCATTTTGCAAAGTCTACACGTGGGAAAGGGCACAGCTGGGTAAGAATGAAGTGAATAGAGGAGGGGATGGACCAGGAGAGGGGGGAAGAGAGATGGGAAGAAAGTGATGGGCAAAGAGAGAGGGGAAGGGGGACATAGACAGAGAGAGAAGGCAGGAGGAGTGGACAGTGAAATGGGGGGGGGGGAGACAGATAGAGAGAACGGAGGCGGGGGAGGGGAGGAGGAAGCATGTTATGCAGATAGTATCAGCATGCCTTGCAGGGGCTACACATATGGTTGAACACACTTGGGCAAAGAGAAGCTGGGAGATGACGGATAGTGTGAGAGGCAGCCAGTGATGTGGATAGAGAAATGGGGGAGGAATGGGTGGACAGAAAGAGGAGGGAGGATTATATGGAGAGAGAGAGTCGGGAGTGGGGGGGGGGAGATGGACATAGAGAGACAGGGGGAGCAGGTGGACAGAGAGAGTGTGGTGGAGGTTGATATAGAGACAGGGGGCAGAGGAGATGGACAGGGAAAGTGTCAAGAAGGGGACAAGCAGAGAGAGGGAAGGAGGAGATATGCAAGGAGAATGGGAAGAGAAAATGGGCAGAGAGATGGTGGAGATGACAAAGATGCAGGTGGCAGGTGGAAGGTGTAGAGGGGAGCAGAGAGAGAGAGAGAGAGAGAGAGAGAGAGAGAGAGAGAGAGAGAGAGAGAGGCAGGAGGAGGAGGAGACTGCAATATATGCGTGGGGCACATGTCCGCTACCAAAGCTGTGGTGAAAAGGCTATTGCACATTAAAGGAGACTGTAAGTATGAATGTCTAGTATTTCCCCACAAGTCTGAGAGTATTAGCACTGTGGCATTTATAACTTCTTAGCCCCAAAAAGAGAGGATACACAAGAAAAACGTGTTTTTTCAGCCCTGGTCGCATAGGACACCCTTCACGACAGGTGTATTTGGGAATAGTATTGAATTGCATCATCGACTTGCTTTGTAGGACAACCTATGCATCAGGTGCAAAAACCTATTTCCAAGCCCTTACGTGCAGGCTACCCTGTATGACAGGGGTATTGTGGGAGCAGTTTCGACCTGCTTAATCGAGCCATTTTGGAGAGCGCACATGTGCAGATGGGCACAGGTTATTGAAGGTTTAAATGAATAGAGAAGGGATGGACAAAGAGAGGAGGCAGCAAAGGATGGATATGGAGTGTGGACAGAAATGGATGAATAGGGAAAGATGGGGACAGGGGCAGAGAGGTTGTGGCAGGAGGAGATGGGTGGAGAAGAGGAGGAGTTGCACAGAAGGTGGAGGGACAGGGAGAGGGAAGAGAGATTGACAGGAGAGGAAGAGGAGACTGACAATGAGCAGGGGGTAGCAGGAGGTTGACAGAGATTGGGGGCAGGAAGACAGGAGGATATTGACAGAAAATGGAGGCAGGAGGAGCTTGGCAGATGGGGGGGAGGAGACAGACAGAGGAATAATGGGAAAGGAGGGGCAGGCAGAGAAAAGGGGGAGGAGGAGGTGTACAGGTAGAGGGGAGAGGAGAAGTTGCACAGAGCAACAATAAGGAGGTGATGGACAAAGGAAGCGAGAGGGAGTCAAGGAGGCACATTGTGCAGGTAGTATCGACCTGCTTTGCAGGGGCTACAAGTGCAGATGGCCACAGCTGAGCAGAGAGAGGGGATTTAGGAGATGGATAGTAAGAGAGGAGAAGGGTGAGGTGGATAGAGAGGGGAAGGATGTGGTGGATGGAGAAAGGGGGCAGGACAAGACAGAGAGACAGACAGAGAGGGAGATAAGGAAATTGTCCAAGAGAGGGTGTGGAGGTAATGGCCAGAGAGAGGGAAATGGAGGAGACAGAAAAAGAGGAGGGAAAGAGGAGTTGGACAGAGAGAGAGTGGTGAGGGAGAGATGATAAGTACAATTGATGTGTTGATTGTGTACATGAGAGAATCTGGGAGGGAAAGCTAGTAAGTGTTTAAAGCAACATATATGTTTGTATGTCAAGGATATTCTCCTAAGCCTCAGGATTGACTTCAACCAGATCTGACACGTGAAAAGCAAACTTCACAAACATTAGCACTGTGGTGTTTACAACCTCCTGGTATAGGCAGATGTGTTCATTCACCCCCTGCCATATAGATGGCAGCTATGTGGTGTGGGAATAGTACCAGATCAACCTGTTTAGGTGGTGCTACACATACAAATGGACACAGCTGGTGGAAGGTTGAGATGCATAGTCACACAGAGAGAGGGTACAGGTGGGGTGGATAGGGGGAGAGGGGGGCAGAAGGGAAAGGAGAAAGAGGGGGATGAAGAGATAAATGGAGGGGGGGGGGGAAGTAGGAGATAAATAGTGAGAGATGGACTGCAACGTCCTAATCGGAGAGGTAAGTTTGGATTTCTCCCTTAAGCAGACCATCAAGCAGCCTAGAGTAAGTAACACCATGTGAAGAATTCATTGTTGGATGGGCCTCAACACAAACAGGATAGCTATGGAGGAGTGAAGCTGCAAGCAGCTGTTGGGCTTGAGAATCACAATTTCTCTCCAAAACCAAAGTGCCATTTAATAAACGAGAGCGAGATTTCACAGGGCATCAACACCTTTGTGAAACATAAACAGATTAACTTTAGAAAAGAACTGACCATCTTCAGTACATCATACCATAAGGAAGATGCAGCTGGAAGAATCTTGGAATCTTTAGCCTCATTCTGTTTATGTTTAGTAGACATAGACTGTGATAGTGACTGGCTCATTGTGAGAAAATCTCTCTTTACTGCCAGCTTCTCTGATGACTCACTCCTTCCAACTGCCCCCCCCCCCCCCCCTCTCCCGCGAAACCTCAGAGGGGGCTCAGCCATCTTAGATGACTGTTCACATCTCAGGTCACATCTCCCGAACTCCTGACAGAGGGACCAATTGATAATTTGGGAAGATAATAGCTCAGGCAATCACCCCTCCCTGGGCCTGGCCTGTCTACGGGGTACAGGCAAACCCTACGTATCGACCTGGGGCTGGGAATTATGAATCACCTAGTCGCCTGTTACAGGTCAGATGCATTGGCCAGCCTTCAGGAGTGCACAGGGAGGAAGAAGAAACAAAGAGGAACCTCAATGATAGCAAATAGAGAACAAAGAAAGAAAGAAAAAAAAGTGGAGGGGCTGTTCATGAGAGAGAGAGAGAGAGAGAGAGAGAGAGACAGAGGGGGAAGAGGAGATGGACAGAGTAAGGTGGAAATGGATAGAGAGATGGTGGCAAGAAGAGATGGACGAGAGTGAGGGGAGGAGAAGATGGACAGAGAAGGGGGCGAGGAGGAGATGGGCGGGGACAGGGAGTAGGATGAATTGGACAGAGATATAGAAGGAGGCGAAGGGTATGCACAGAGAGGCAGGAGAGGGGGTGGAGGCACGTGGAAAGTGTAGAGGGGTAGTGGGCAGGTGGAAAAGGAAGTGAGGGAGGAGCTGGTAGGGAGAGAGAGTGGAAGGAGGCTATGGACAGAGGGAGGGGAGAGGAGGATGTGGTCAGAGAAAGGAGGCAGAGCAGATGGACAGAGAGAGCAGGGAGGAAGAAACGGACAGAGAGAGGTGAGGAGGAGATGTCCAGTACAAGGAGAGATGGATGGAGAAGATGGTTAGGGCGAGGGAGAGGGGGGATCCATGAGACTGGTGGAAGGGTATAAGTGGGCAGGTGGAAAAGGAAGAGGGTACTGGAGAAAATGGACAGGGTTAGGTGGAGGAGAATATGGACAGAGAGAGGGGGAGAAGATATGGTCAGAAAGAGCCAATGGAGGAGATGAGCTAAGTGGTGAGGAGAGGGGGGGGGGGGGGGAGGGGGAGAGAGAGAGAGAGAGAGAGAGAGAGAGAGAGAGAGAGAGAGAGGTGAAAGGATGAAGTGGATGGAGAGGGGGAGAGGAGCTGGACACAGAGAGGGGGGAGAGGAGATGTGTGCAATGTTTTTGTTCAACACATATGTGAATGAAGCCACAGGGAGAAGGGTAGTATACAGTTTGTCTCAAACCTTTTGGGTCCACAACCAATTATTATTGAGATGGGGAACCAAACGTGGAAAATGCATATTTCTTGTGTTATGGGCATAAACAGTGTACACCACATAAAAAACAATATAGCTCATAGTAACGGTTCAAAGTGACAACTGCAGTCACAATTCATGAATTGCAATGGTGCATGCAGTTCTGCCATGCTCTCACAATGATCCTGGGTGTCTGTTGTACAATGAAACAGGCAGTAGGTGATAAACAGCGTACACCAACAGTCATCAAACAGAATTACTGCACACAATATAGCAAATAGCATGTGTGTCATGTGACGACTGCATGCATCGCACCAGTGCATCAATTGTGCCACATGCGTACCACTATCCCTGGTGACAGTTTTCCATTGCTTCAGACAGCTTGTGATGTGTCCACGATCAGGTGTGTTACTGTGTACAGTGTGTAACACATAGTCAGATATGGTACATTACTCAGCACTAGAGTTATCAGACATGCATTTAAATGTGTGGTGTGGCAGGATGTAGTGCCTGTAAAGCAGCAAGAATGTACAGTGAACACTTTCCCATATGTGTCATCCTAATAACTGGAAGAAGACAAAGCTCTGTGGACACCAAGGTTCCCTGCAAAGACAAGTCTGAATACCAGACTTTGAGTACCCATCAACTTGCCTGTGAAATGCACACTTTGGAGGATACAATGTGGAGAGTACTGGTGGAACAGGTATTACACCCATCTCTAAAAGAATGTGTGTGAGGTCTGGGACTACTGGAATTTGAGCCCCATGTTCACTGCTGTCAATAGAGTATCCTCCAAAGTGTTGTAGTTATGAACTTCATACAGTTTGTACTGTTTGTGGATAAGGTCTCATTCACCCATGATGGTGTTTTAATGGGTGCAACAGCCATGTCTGGAGTGAGGACAATCACCAAGCCACCCACATTGGTGGCCGCCTGCAATGAATCTCTGTCGACACATGCATGGGTATTGTCCGAGATCACCTAGTAGGACCTTATCTGCTGCCTCCTAATTTGACTGATCCATGTTACCTGGTATTCCTGTGAGATGTGCTGCCACAGTTCTTGGGGACTGTACCCCTTTTTGTCTGTGAAAGTATGTGGTTTCAACATGATGGTACATCAGACCATTTCAATGTTAATGTCCGTGAGCACCTGAACAACATGTACCCTCACCACTGGACTGGAAGTGGAGGTCCTGTCCTAAGGCCAGTGTGATCACCAGATCTCGCACATTTGGACATTTGCCTCTGGGGTTACATCAAGACGCTGGTGTATGAAACCTTAGTAGAAACAGATGAAGACCTGCTTGCCAGTGTCAAAGCTGCCTGCCTTCTGGTGCAACAGACACCAGAGATCTTTGAGAGAGTGCAGGCAGATACGGTAGCTACGTTGTTGTTATGTGGTACACAATGTGTATGTCTACAACACAATAAATATGCATTTCTAACCCTTGGTTTCCCAACTCAAAATAATCAGTCATGGACCCACCATCAATGTTTCAATGCGACCCAAAAGGTTGGAGAGACCCTGTAATATAAAGCAGCATATGTGTCTGTATGTCCAGCATCTCCTCCAAAACTACTGGGTAAATTTCAATCAAATTTGATTCACAAATTGCACACTACACAAAAACCAGCACTGTGGGAGTTAGAACTTCCTTGCTCCTACAGGAGCAGAGATACGTGCAAAAACATTTTTTATCTGTTCCTGCCATGTAGTCTGCTCTGCACAATAGGTGTGTACTGTGGGAGCAGAATCAGCCTACCTTGATTGACCTACTTTGCAAGGTAGCTTGTACTTCAAGGGGACCAAACTGTTTTCCAGCCCCTGATATGTAGGCTACCCTGCATGTCTGGTGCCTTGTGTGGGAGTAATATTAGTCTGCCTGCCTGCACAGCAGACAAGTTGTGGGAGTACTATCGGCCTGCTTTATCGATTTGTTTTGCTGGGCTTACATGGTTGAGCCGAGCAAGGGAGTGGGGGCGAGATGTGTAGTGAGAGAGAGGAGGATGAGGTGGACAGAGGAAGATGTAAGTAGGAAATCAACAGAGATAGGAAGAGATGGGAGGAGAGGATGGACAGATAGAGATTGGGAGAATGAGATGGACAAAGAGATTGAGTAGGAAACTTCCTGGCAGATTAAAACTGTGTGCCCGACCGAGACTCGAACTCGGGACCTTTGCCTTTCGCGGGCAAGTGCTCTACCAACTGAGCTACCGAAGCACGACTCACGCCCGGTACTCACAGCTTTACTTCTGCCAGTACCTCGTCTCCTACCTTCCAAACTTTACAGAAGCTCTCCTGCGAACCTTGCAGAACTAGCACTCCTGAAAGAAAGGATATTGTGGAGACATGGCTTAGCCACAGCCTGGGGGATGTTTCCAGAATGAGATTTTCACTCTGCAGCGGAGTGTGCGCTGATATGAAACTTCCTGGCAGATTAAAACTGTGTGCCCGACCGAGACTCGAACTCGGGACCTTTGCCTTTCGCGGGCAAGTGCTCTACCAACTGAGCTACCGAAGCACGACTCACGCCCGGTACTCACAGCTTTACTTCTGCCAGTACCTCGTCTCCTACCTTCCAAACTTTACAGAAGCTCTCCTGCGAAACTTGCAGAACTAGCACTCCTGAAAGAAAGGATATTGTGGAGACATGGCTTAGCCACAGCCTGGGGGATGTTTCCAGAATGAGATTTTCACTCTGCAGCGGAGTGTGCGCTGATATGAAACTTCCTGGCAGATTAAAACTGTGTGCCCGACCGAGACTCGAACTCGGGACCTTTGCCTTTCGCGGGCAAGTGCTCTACCAACTGAGCTACCGAAGCACGACTCACGCCCGGTACTCACAGCTTTACTTCTGCCAGTACCTCGTCTCCTACCTTCCAAACTTTACAGAAGCTCTCCTGCGAACCTTGCAGAACTAGCACTCCTGAAAGAAAGGATATTGTGGAGACATGGCTTAGCCACAGCCTGGGGGATGTTTCCAGAATGAGATTTTCACTCTGCAGCGGAGTGTGCGCTGATATGAAACTTCCTGGCAGATTAAAACTGTGTGCCCGACCGAGACTCGAACTCGGGACCTTTGCCTTTCGCGGGCAAGTGCTCTACCAACTGAGCTACCGAAGCACGACTCACGCCCGGTACTCACAGCTTTACTTCTGCCAGTACCTCGTCTCCTACCTTCCAAACTTTACAGAAGCTCTCCTGCGAACCTTGCAGAACTAGCACTCCTGAAAGAAAGGATATTGTGGAGACATGGCTTAGCCACAGCCTGGGGGATGTTTCCAGAATGAGATTTTCACTCTGCAGCGGAGTGTGCGCTGATATGAAACTTCCTGGCAGATTAAAACTGTGTGCCCGACCGAGACTCGAACTCGGGACCTTTGCCTTTCGCGGGCAAGTGCTCTACCAACTGAGCTACCGAAGCACGACTCACGCCCGGTACTCACAGCTTTACTTCTGCCAGTACCTCGTCTCCTACCTTCCAAACTTTACAGAAGCTCTCCTGCGAACCTTGCAGAACTAGCACTCCTGAAAGAAAGGATATTGTGGAGACATGGCTTAGCCACAGCCTGGGGGATGTTTCCAGAATGAGATTTTCACTCTGCAGCGGAGTGTGCGCTGATATGAAACTTCCTGGCAGATTAAAACTGTGTGCCCGACCGAGACTCGAACTCGGGACCTTTGCCTTTCGCGGGCAAGTGCTCTACCAACTGAGCTACCGAAGCACGACTCACGCCCGGTACTCACAGCTTTACTTCTGCCAGTACCTCGTCTCCTACCTTCCAAACTTTACAGAAGCTCTCCTGCGAACCTTGCAGAACTAGCACTCCTGAAAGAAAGGATATTGTGGAGACATGGCTTAGCCACAGCCTGGGGGATGTTTCCAGAATGAGATTTTCACTCTGCAGCGGAGTGTGCGCTGATATGAAACTTCCTGGCAGATTAAAACTGTGTGCCCGACCGAGACTCGAACTCGGGACCTTTGCCTTTCGCGGGCAAGTGCTCTACCAACTGAGCTACCGAAGCACGACTCACGCCCGGTACTCACAGCTTTACTTCTGCCAGTACCTCGTCTCCTACCTTCCAAACTTTACAGAAGCTCTCCTGCGAACCTTGCAGAACTAGCACTCCTGAAAGAAAGGATATTGTGGAGACATGGCTTAGCCACAGCCTGGGGGATGTTTCCAGAATGAGATTTTCACTCTGCAGCGGAGTGTGCGCTGATATGAAACTTCCTGGCAGATTAAAACTGTGTGCCCGACCGAGACTCGAACTCGGGACCTTTGCCTTTCGCAGGCAAGTGCTCTACCAACTGAGCTACCGAAGCACGACTCACGCCCGGTACTCACAGCTTTACTTCTGCCAGTACCTCGTCTCCTACCTTCCAAACTTTACAGAAGCTCTCCTGCGAACCTTGCAGAACTAGCACTCCTGAAAGAAAGGATATTGTGGAGACATGGCTTAGCCACAGCCTGGGGGATGTTTCCAGAATGAGATTTTCACTCTGCAGCGGAGTGTGCGCTGATATGAAACTTCCTGGCAGATTAAAACTGTGTGCCCGACCGAGACTCGAACTCGGGACCTTTGCCTTTCGCGGGCAAGTGCTCTACCAACTGAGCTACCGAAGCACGACTCACGCCCGGTACTCACAGCTTTACTTCTGCCAGTACCTCGTCTCCTACCTTCCAAACTATACAGAAGCTCTCCTGCGAACCTTGCAGAACTAGCACTCCTGAAAGAAAGGATATTGTGGAGACATGGCTTAGCCACAGCCTGGGGGATGTTTCCAGAATGAGATTTTCACTCTGCAGCGGAGTGTGCGCTGATATGAAACTTCCTGGCAGATTAAAACTGTGTGCCCGACCGAGACTCGAACTCGGGACCTTTGCCTTTCGCGGGCAAGTGCTTTACCAACTGAGCTACCGAAGCACGACTCACGCCCGGTACTCACAGCTTTACTTCTGCCAGTACCTCGTCTCCTACCTTCCAAACTTTACAGAAGCTCTCCTGCGAACCTTGCAGAACTAGCACTCCTGAAAGAAAGGATATTGTGGAGACATGGCTTAGCCACAGCCTGGGGGATGTTTCCAGAATGAGATTTTCACTCTGCAGCGGAGTGTGCGCTGATATGAAACTTCCTGGCAGATTAAAACTGTGTGCCCGACCGAGACTCGAACTCGGGACCTTTGCCTTTCGCGGGCAAGTGCTCTACCAACTGAGCTACCGAAGCACGACTCACGCCCGGTACTCACAGCTTTACTTCTGCCAGTACCTCGTCTCCTACCTTCCAAACTTTACAGAAGCTCTCCTGCGAACCTTGCAGAACTAGCACTCCTGAAAGAAAGGATATTGTGGAGACATGGCTTAGCCACAGCCTGGGGGATGTTTCCAGAATGAGATTTTCACTCTGCAGCGGAGTGTGCGCTGATATGAAACTTCCTGGCAGATTAAAACTGTGTGCCCGACCGAGACTCGAACTCGGGACCTTTGCCTTTCGCGGGCAAGTGCTCTACCAACTGAGCTACCGAAGCACGACTCACGCCCGGTACTCACAGCTTTACTTCTGCCAGTACCTCGTCTCCTACCTTCCAAACTTTACAGAAGCTCTCCTGCGAAACTTGCAGAACTAGCACTCCTGAAAGAAAGGATATTGTGGAGACATGGCTTAGCCACAGCCTGGGGGATGTTTCCAGAATGAGATTTTCACTCTGCAGCGGAGTGTGCGCTGATATGAAACTTCCTGGCAGATTAAAACTGTGTGCCCGACCGAGACTCGAACTCGGGACCTTTGCCTTTCGCGGGCAAGTGCTCTACCAACTGAGCTACCGAAGCACGACTCACGCCCGGTACTCACAGCTTTACTTCTGCCAGTACTTCGTCTCCTACCTTCCAAACTTTACAGAAGCTCTCCTGCGAACCTTGCAGAACTAGCACTCCTGAAAGAAAGGATATTGTGGAGACATGGCTTAGCCACAGCCTGGGGGATGTTTCCAGAATGAGATTTTCACTCTGCAGCGGAGTGTGCGCTGATATGAAACTTCCTGGCAGATTAAAACTGTGTGCCCGACCGAGACTCGAACTCGGGACCTTTGCCTTTCGCGGGGCAAGTGCTCTACCAACTGAGCTACCGAAGCACGACTCACGCCCGGTACTCACAGCTTTACTTCTGCCAGTACCTCGTCTCCTACCTTCCAAACTTTACAGAAGCTCTCCTGCGAACCTTGCAGAACTAGCACTCCTGAGAGAAAGGATATTGTGGAGACATGGCTTAGCCACAGCCTGGGGGATGTTTCCAGAATGAGACGAGGTACTGGCAGAAGTAAAGCTGTGAGTACCGGGCGTGAGTCGTGCTTCGGTAGCTCAGTTGGTAGAGCACTTGCCCGCGAAAGGCAAAGGTCCCGAGTTCGAGTCTCGGTCGGGCACACAGTTTTAATCTGCCAGGAAGTTTCATATCAGCGCACACTCCGCTGCAGAGTGAAAATCTCATTCTGGAAACATCCCCCAGGCTGTGGCTAAGCCATGTCTCCACAATATCCTTTCTTTCAGGAGTGCTAGTTCTGCAAGGTTCGCAGGAGAGCTTCTGTAAAGTTTGGAAGGTAGGAGACGAGGTACTGGCAGAAGTAAAGCTGTGAGTACCGGGCGTGAGTCGTGCTTCGGTAGCTCAGTTGGTAGAGCACTTGCCCGCGAAAGGCAAAGGTCCCGGGTTCGAGTCTCGGTCGGGCACACAGTTTTAATCTGCCAGGAAGTTTCATATCAGCGCACACTCCGCTGCAGAGTGAAAATCTCATTCTGGAAACATCCCCCAGGCTGTGGCTAAGCCATGTCTCCACAATATATTTTCTTTCTGGAGTGCTAGTTCTGCAAGGTTCGCAGGAGAGCTTCTGTAAAGTTTGGAAGGTAGGAGATGAGGTACTGGCAGAAGTAAAGCTGTGAGTACCGGGCGTGAGTCGTGCTTCGGTAGCTCAGTAGGTAGAGCACTTGCCCGCGAAAGGCAAAGGTCCCGAGTTCGAGTCTCGGTCGGGCACACAGTTTTAATCTGCCAGGAAGTTTCATATCAGCGCACACTCCGCTGCAGAGTGAAAATCTCATTCTGGAAACATCCCCCAGGCTGTGGCTAAGCCATGTCTCCACAATATCCTTTCTTTCAGGAGTGCTAGTTCTGCAAGGTTCGCAGGAGAGCTTCTGTAAAGTTTGGAAGGTAGGAGACGAGGTACTGGCAGAAGTAAAGCTGTGAGTACCGGGCGTGAGTCGTGCTTCGGTAGCTCAGTTGGTAGAGCACTTGCCCGCGAAAGGCAAAGGTCCCGAGTTCGAGTCTTGGTCGGGCACACAGTTTTAATCTGCCAGGAAGTTTCATATCAGCGCACACTCCGCTGCAGAGTGAAAATCTCATTCTAGATTGAGTAGGAGATGGACTGAGAGAGAAGGGAGGAGGTGTCTTGTAGGTAGTATTAGCATGCCTTGCAGGGGCTACAAGTGAGGGCATGGCTGAGCAGAGAGGGCAGTCAAAGAAGCTTGATAGTGAGAGAGGGTGCAGGATGATGTGTACTGAGAGAGTGAGATAGAGGATGCAATAGGCACAGAAAGAAGAGTGAATGAGATGCAAAGAGCTGGAGAATGAAGATGGACACACACACACACACACACACACACACACACACACAGAGAGAGAGAGAGAGAGAGAGAGAGAGAGAGAGAGAGGAAGTGGAGGAGCTGGACAGAGTGAGGGATGAAGAGGGGGGACTGATGACCCAGATGTTAAGTCCCATAGTGCTCAGAGCCATTTGAACCATTTGATTTTCCCAAACCCCTGGATCAGTTTCAACCAGATATGGCACACTAACAGTACACATGAACATCAGCACTGTGCAGATTAGGACCTGCAAGTTCCCAAGTTCCCATAGGAACAGAGAGAAGGGCAAAACATGGTTTTTCAACCCATGATACGTTGTGTGCCCCTACATGATAAGCTTGTTGTGTGGTAGTAGTACATCAGAGCAAAAAATTGTTTTCAAGCCTTATAGGCTGGACAGGACAACAGGTATTGTGTGGAAACAGTATTTGTCTGCTTTATCTACCTGTTTTGTGGGGGCTGCAAGTGCAGATGAGTATGGCTGGGGGAAGAATGAGATGGCAAGAAAACAGGATGTATAGAGAGAGGGGACAGGAGGAATAGATAGGGAGAGAGGGGGCAGGAGGGGAGTGGCAGAGATGGGGAAGAAGAGATGGACAGGCAGAGGGAGGAGGAGGAACAGATGAGGAGATGGACAGGGAGAGGAAGGCAGGAGGAGAGGGAGAGAGATGAGAGTGGAAGGAGACTGAAATAAAGAGGGGGAGGGTATCGAAAGAGAGAGAGAGTGGGGGAGTAGGAGCTGGATATAGAGTGGGCAAGAAGCAGATGGTCAGAAAGAGGGGGGGAGGGATGAAAAGAGAGAGAGGAAGGATGGGATGGACAGAGAGAGGGAGAGATGTGTGATGCAGTTGGAAGGTTAGATGAGTAGTGGACATGTGGAAAAGAGGGGGAGAAGGATGTGGACAGAGGGACTGTGGAGGGGAAGATGGACAGAGGCAGGAAGGAGGAGATGGAAGAGGTAGTTAGGAGGAGGAAATGGACAGAGAGAGGGGGTGGAAGGAAGTGAACAGAGAGGGGGTGAAGAGGAGGAGGAAATGGGCAGAGAGAGGGGGTAAGAGGAAATGATCAGAGAGAGGGGGTGGAGTGATGGACAGAGAGTGGTGAGGATGAGATGGACAGAGAGAGGAACAGATGGACAAGTAGAGGGGGAAGAGGAGGACATGGACAGAGTGGGGAGGAGAAAACTGACAGAGAGAGTGGGAGAAGGAGATGGACAGAGAGATGCAGGAAATGGGTATGGACAGAGTGTTGGGGGAGGAGGAGATGGACAGATGGAGTGGGGAGGAGGAGATGGGCAAAGAGACTGGGGAGGAGGAGATGGATAAAGAGAGGGAGAAATAGGAAATAAACAGAGAAAGTGGAAAGAGGACATGGGTAGAAAGGGAGAGTAGGAGGTGGAGAAGGAGAGGGTGAGGAGGACATGGGCAGATAGAGAGTGTAGAAGGAACTGAACAGATAGAGGGGCAGGGGGAACTGAACAGATAGAGCAGCAGGGGGAACTGAACAGATAGAGCGGCAGGAGGAACTGGACAGAGAGAGGGGACAGGAGAAAATGGATAGAAAGAGGGGGAAGGAGGAGGTGGGCAGATTCAGAGGGGAGAATTAGATGTGATATAGGAAGAGGGGAGGTTGGGGATGGATGGAGAGGTGGGAGGAAGGAGGTGGACAGAGAGAAGGGAAGAAGAAGAAGATAGCCAGAAAGACGGACAGGAGGAATTGGGCAGAGAGAAGTAGGAGGAAGGGCAGCTGTAGGAAGAAAGGTGGAGAATAGTAGTGGGCATGTGGAGGAGGAAGAGGATGTGAAGAGACAGGTGGAAGAGGAGGAAGAGAAATAGCAAGGGGAAGGTAGAGTAGGGAAGAGATTTCAATTTTTCCTGGTTATTTTGATGAAACCTTCACGGATTTAGTTGACTTGTAATACTTTAAAATTATTATGTCCAATTTGCCTCTTATTTGTGTCGTTCAGTGTGCCAATCGGGTTGCAAAAAAGAGAAGTAGAGAGAGCCAATATTTTTGTCAATGTGTTTCCAGATCAAAGATCTTATCATACAAATGAATACCACAGATAAATTTAATATCCTCTCTGGAACATATATGTGTGTAATATATTGCTATATGGGCTAAGCTGTTGGTAAAAAGCTAGTAGGCACCTAAATAAAAACAAGCAAATCTTTAGTTTGTAATTTATAAACTGACGTATTCGGAATAATAATCTGTATGATGTCCTGAAACTGTATTATTTCTAGGGATTGTATTTGATTATTCGATGTTGAATAAATATTATTGTTATCTTCTTTCCTTTCTCAGACCTTAGGTTATTATTAATATTATTATTATTATTATTATTATTATTAAAATGGTGCTGAAGATAGAGCCTCAAAGAATCTAGTACACATCTGTGGACTAGTAGTGGCCAAGTATTTGCTAACAAGAGAAGATACCAGTTTTGACATTACCATTCAGAAACCTGGTTTTTTAATCAATGTTTGACTTAATTATCGCATTCTGTAGATGCCATCCCAGAGAAACAGCTGTCGGAAACACTGTAAACAAAATTTTTAGAATTGTGAATAATACCAGTAACGAGAGCCAAATGACATTTATTTATTTACCTATCAGGTTTCGTAGGACCATGGGTGAGAAAGCTACTTGGTCAAGGAAGGAGTTAGCACATGTTTTACTGACAGTGGATTAGAAAATTTGTAAACAAAAGAATTACTGAAACACAAAAAATATGGAAGGAGTATGAAAAAAACAACACAATCCAAAGGAATGATCTGAACTATTGCGAGGAACTCCTATACAAAACAGGGGTGCGCTACAAGGATACCTTTTAACTTGAATTTGAACGCATGTGCTTGGGGGTTTATAACTTATTTTTTTCAGTTCTGCTGGGAATGCATTGAAAATGAAATCTCCTGAATTGTGCACACTTTCTGTACAATACTTAAGGGAATTGTGAAACCACATCAGAATTAGCATAATAAGATGTTGACAAGCCTTCAAGGCTAGCAATGATATTAATTAATTTTGACTATAATTTGATTTGTGATTTTGTGTGTGCTGTAAGAGCGAATGAGGGATACCAAATAGTCAGTAGTGATGTCCCAGTATAGAGATGTCCATAATTATTGCTGGTCATAATTGCAGTTAATTCAAAAGTTAGTCATTGTCACAAAGATTGTGTTTGCCATTGTAAGGGAACTTTTTTACAAAGTTAGAACAGTCATTCACTTATAATTATACTGACAAGGGGTCATAAAAGTGGTTCTGGCCACCCATTTATGGGCTAAGCACATTCTTAGTGAGAGCATAGGTGCCCCAAACCACAATACCACACAAGATAAGAGAGTCAAACTAAACAAAGTTAACATGCCTTTGTGTTTCACTGTTAGACATAGAGGAGATTATTTTTATAGTGCAGTTGGCAGCATTCAATTTTTGCTTATGATACTTCCAACAAAGCTTTCCATTCACCCTCAGATTTAAAAATATATCAGCTTCACTTACTGTTGGAAGAAAAAAGTCACTTTATCAACAATTCAATGTTAGAAACAGTTTGCATTAAGTTTTGTTGCTTTGTTATCTACAAACATAAAAATCTTGAATTATTTTTTACACTTTGTATACTATCAAGAAAAGCAACGGTCCCAGTACAAAACCCTGTGGCACCTACCACTTTACATACCTCCATTCATATTCAGATCTCTTCCCTGTTTGTTAACACTGGAGGTCAACCTTTTGCTTCCTAGTTTTCAGATACTTAGTGTTTAACACTTGAGATTTTTCCATAATCTCATAACGCAATCAAAGAAAATAAACTTACTGTTTTAGCCCTGCTAGCACCTCACACATAAAGAATAAATTGCATTTTCTGTAGATACACCTTTTCTGTGGCCAAACTGCATCTGATGGCAAACTGTGTGTACTGAGATGTGCTACTACTACACATTGCATTCTCAAAATCTTTGCAAATCATTGGCAGCAAAAAAATTGGCCAGTGACAGTCTACATTATCTCTTTCATCCTCTTTAAAAAGTAATTTCGCTAATGAATATTTCAATCTTCCAGGAAGCTACCACAACAGCAACACATATTACACAGCTGACTATGTACAGAACTAATATATGATGCAATAATATTCATAATGTTATTTCATCATACTCACGGGAGTGCGTGTTTCATGTAATGAACACTGGATCTTGTGAATGTTGATCAATAAAAAATGTATAAGTCTTGCTGTACCTATGAACAAGAGACTGATGCTTATGATGGTTTTGGAGACTATTCAACAAGAATACAGTCTATTATGGGGCTGTATCATGACACCAATGAGCCCTAGGATGGTTCAGGAATTACAGTGGAAAACAGAAAGTGTAAAATCAATGTTTTCTCTTTCAGCATATTAAAGTTGCGTGATAAGAAAGACTGCACCTCTGTAGCAGATCGTTGATGTCTCTTTATTTTCTGATTTCTACTGACTGTATAAAGAACTGATACTTTTCTTACACTTACGGGTATATTACACGCACTTACCTAGTAATGTGTAATGGGTGATTTGACAGTGGTACTCCGTAAGACACTGAAAATGTTGGAATGCCATCCTGATCAACCCTTGTCTCTTACTTAAGTGAAGCTATATGCAATGCAAGCAAGCACATGTTGTTTGCTGGTATCCAAGATGGGCTCACGAGGCTTGCTGTCTGGCGACCTGGGTGACAACAGAAGGGACCTGTGGTGTTTTCCTCAACCCATTTTGATCCAGTTCAATAATAAAGTGAATGTACTTGTTTTGATGAAGACACAGATAATACTGGGACACACAAAATTGAACAGTAGGTTCCTCTGTTGCTAGTGAGAAGAAATGGCTTAAGTACTCTTGCCATTTCATCTCACATAAAAATTTCACACAACAATACCTCCACCCCCTGCCTGACTGTTTGCAAAAGGCATAGACTTCCACATGTGGTACTCCTACACTGGCTCTGGTGTGTATCAACATGTCTGTAAGAACAGATCCTCAAGTTATTTTGACAGTTTGGATTTTTAACTCATTCTCATTGCTTCAAGCACAGACCTCGAAGTGAATGATTGTGTCACAAGGGAGATCAAGCCAATCCATCCTAGTTTAGAGGGACAGCTGTTCACAAGTGAGCCAGTATGGCTAATGGCAATTACGGGGAAGGTGGGCACGATACTTTTGTGCCATATTGACTGGACCAGGAGAAAACTATTATGAACTCAGTTTAATTGGCTACGAATATGATTAATCAACCACATCAAGATTCTGTGGTCTGATACTGCCATTAGCAACATTTGCAGTTGTTTCAGTAGTAGTATATGAAGAGGACATGGAACTCCAAAAGAATCCACAAAAATGAAAGACTACCTCGGCTAAGGAAGAGAGAAATACAAAGGTGGTGAAAGAACAGGACAGTAGCACAAGAAATACTTTGCGAAATGTACCAGCTCTACCTCCGTACTATTCCAACTGCAACAAGAGGAGCAGCTGTAAGTACACAAAAACAGCTTAATGCACAGTGAAATGTAACAGATCAACATAAATGGCAAACAGAATGGTTTGATAACACAACTCTTAGTTCGATTAGGATGTGTAATCAATAAAATGTTAGGATCAGTAATCCATACCTTGTGGATGTTATGTAATGTATATGATATTGAAACAGCAATGTTCCAACTCTATAGAACTCGTTTAATTAGGAGGAACATCTGGCACTGTCACATTCTCTAGTAATTAGCAGATCATGAAATTTTGTTTTTATAAGATGCTCATTTTCAATTGTCAGCCAAAATACCTCAGACAAAGTTTAACTTATATTGTGTACAGCTATTATACATTTGTATGATCTACATATGTAATGATATCCACTTATTTTTAGAATAATTGTGAAACTTTATGAGTTATTGTCAATCAGGAGCTACAAACAAATGACTAAAACATACTTGTTCTTTAAATGTTAGAATTTTAGGTGACACAGATAAAAAGATCTGTTCAATTAAGTGCCTAAAATATGGTAGGAATCCTGTACCTAATTTATTTATTGTGTACTTAACAAAACTGTGAAAGTATTGTTTGTGTTGCAAATTCCTGTGATAACTTCTCTTTTTAACTGAATTGGTGTACTGACTGAATGATAGCAATTGCAACATTTCCAACTGCATGTTAAATTAACAGGGTATGATGAATTTTAATTGAAACTCATAAAATCAATGCTATCAACAATGTTCCAATTGTCATTATTTATATAGAAGCAATCTAGTTATGAGAGGTGGGACTCACTATTGTTCTGAATTCTGCAACATAAGATCTACATCGCACTGTGATTTATTTATACATTTCTTACTCCATTGATTCATCTGTGGTAAGTTCACAATAATATTTTTTTTACATGACAATTTGTTTGATCTTTCTAAACAAATAAGTTTATAGGTAGAGAAGTTACAAAAAGACAATAATAATACTAGGTCTTATTTGCATCACACATAAGCTCAAGAAGGAAAGTTGAAAATAAAAAATGAATAGGCCCATTTACATAATTGTTCAATCTTGATTATCTCAAATCATATACATATTATGGTTCTAGAAGATTTTTTCTATTGTCACCAAGGAACTCATCCAACCTCTAAAATGACATTCCCTGAAGAAATTGCTTCAAAGGCTCCCTAAATGTGAACTTGTTATCAAAATTACATATAATATCTGGAGGGAGAAAAATTGTAAATTCTTGTACCAGTTTACCGCACAGCCTTCTGCACCACTACAAGATATTTACAGTCATTGCGTAAATTATGCTCTGTGTGCTTTATTTGTGATAGTCACTATATCTTTTACACAGTTCAGTATTTTTACTGATGAAACACCAAAGTGGAATTATATACTGAGCTAGAAGTAAGAATTTTCAGTTTCTAGAAAAGGTTTCTACAACCAGATCTTCAGCTGCACCACTCATTATTCATAGAACAGCTTTTGGGCCAAGAATATTTTCTTTGCTAGCATTTGGATTCTCCAAAATATAATTTGATATGTCATTAGAGAATGGAAGTATCCATAGTATGCTGCTTTTGTACTGTTTAAATTCCCACTTAAAGAGAGAAATCGTACGGCAAAAATCAATGAGCTGAGTTTCTTGGAAGATTTATTATATGATGGACCAGTCTACTCTGCAATCAATCGTAACACCCAGGAACTTTGTTTCAACTCTTTCTATTATCTGTGTGGCATATTTAACAGTTATCTCTTCCCCAGTTTTGACAGTTTCTGTGAACTGAATGTAGTTAGTTTTATTAAAGTATAACTAAGAGTTCATTGATACTAAACCATTTTACTAAATCAATGAGAATACTGTAAAAACATATGCTTGAAGACTTTCACATGTATGACCATCCATCATAATGTTGGTGTTGTCTGCAAAAATAGTAAAATCACCCTGTAGCTTCGTATATTGTAAGTCATTTATAAATATCAGAAGCAGTAAAGGACTAAGAATGGCTCATTGTGGCACTCCACATTTGATGCTTTTCCCTTCTGATGAAGCCATATCACTCTGATAATCATCTACGTTATCTAATACGATTTTCTGCTTTCCTGTCCTTGAGGCATGGTCAACCGCTTATTTGATACACCACTTATTCTTAAAAGTTAGCTTTCTGTAGTAACATTTGATAATTTACAGTGTCAAAGGCTTTTGATAAATCACAAAATAATCCTGTTGTCACCATTTTGTCATGTAGAGATTCTAGAACTTTATTTATAAAATTATAGATTGCTTGTTCAGTTGATAGATCCTTTAGGAAAAACAAACTGTCTTTTGGTAAGAATATTAAATCTATCAAGATGTTCCAAAATTCTTGCGTACATGAGCTTTTCTAGCATCCTTACAACAGCATACTTGAGTCTGTCATGAACAATTCCTTGTTGTAAGGATGCACTGAAAATGTGTGTACTTCACTTACTGAACTACAGCACTGTTTCAACAAATTGTTGGGCGTACTATCTACTCCAGTGGAATTTTTATTCTTCAGAGAGAGGACTTATTTCACTACTGTGACTAGGCTAATACGAATTTCACTGATATTTCTAGGAACAATATTTTGCACGAGACTCAAAACTTCATTAGCAGAGCTCTTCCAGCCTATTTATTCTGACACTTACAAGAAGTATTCATTGAAAATATTGGCTATGTTTTCAGGACGCATACTAGATTTGCTTCATGTTTGATTTTGAAATCTTCTAAAGTCCTTTTGTTCTTACCTGTCTCACTTCTAACAATATGCCAAATAGTCTTCATCTTATTATTTGAGGTATCAATTTCTTGCTCAAAATATAATGCTTTTGATTTTTATATCAACTTCTTTAGGATCTTACAGTACCTTTTTATAATGACGAATTTTTTTTGTGTCATTAGACATTCTAAACGCACTGTAAAGTTCCCTCTACATTTTGCATCATTGTTTAACGACCTTTATGATCCATGTTTCGTTCAGAGATGCAGAAGTATTATTTCTGACAAACTTTTTTGGAAAAACCTCTTAAAGAGGGATGATAATTCATTCATGAATCTGTCAAATTTAGTGTTAACCTCACCCACTCCACCTGCTGCAGTTTATTTCTGAAGCTTTCCAGTGAGTCTCTAATCATTAATCTTATAGAATGAAATTTTCATTCTGCAGCATGGTGTGTGCTTCCTGGCAGATCAAAACTGTGTGCTGGACTGAGACTTGAACTTGGGACCTTCGCCTTTCGTGGGCAAGTGCTCTACCAGCTGAGCTACCCAAATATGACTCAAGACCCATTCTCTCAGCTTTCTTCCGCCTGTACCTCGTCTCCTGCCTTCCAAACTTCACAGAAGCTCTCCTGCGAAATTGGCAGATCTAGCACTCCTGGAAGAAAGGATATTGCAGAGACATGGGTTTTCCACAGCCTGCGGGATGTTTACAGAATGAAATTTTCACTCTACATTGGAGTGTGCGCTGATATGAAACTTCCTGGCAGATTAAAATTGTGTGCCGGACCGAGTCTCAAACTCGAGACCTGTACCTTTTGCAGGTAAGTGCTCTACCAACTGAGCTACCCAAGCATGTTTCACGACCTGTCCTCATAGCTTTCTTCTGCCAGTACCTCGTCTCCTACCTTCCAAACATGCCCGTGAGAGGCAAGGGTCCCAAGTTCGAGTCTTGGTCTGGCACACAGTTTTAATCTGCCATGAAGTTTCATTAATCTTATAGATTTCCAGGTGGGGACTGCTTTTTTGAGAAGTCTTCTTTCATGGAGAGTGAGGAGCTGTCAATCATGGTCACGTAGTCCATTCAAGACAAGGATGACAGTGAAGTTATGGCACATATTTACATCTATAAATATATTATCTACCAAAGCCTGATTCTCAGATGTGATACTAGTGGGAAAGTCAGATGCTGAAGCTCTATTTTGTTGTTGCTTCAGTTGAAAAGTTCACACTAAAATCCCCAAGTACAGCAAGTTCATTAATTTTAGAAAATAAAGCAGACAACAGTAATTGCATTTGAACCAGAAAGACCCTGAATTTAGCCTCAGCTGTCCTGTAAATTGTTACAAATAGAAACGTAACAATGTGATGGAATGAGCTGGGCTCTGAGGCAATCTGAGCAAAGCACTAATGTTACTTTAAGCCTGAGGTACATCGAATATACAAAAAATTAGAAAATAAACAATCCTGAACTAAATCAGTGGAACAAACTGCTGTAGCCAAGCCAAGTGGAAAGAAATTGAAATTTTTGATCTAAATCAGACATGTCATGAACAACAACAATGAGGACTTCACAACAAACAATATAAGTACTATTCAAAATCAGTTTTATTTACTTTGCTGAATGTACTGTGTTTAGGTCATTTGAAAACCTTTTGTTTAGGTTTGTTATAACTTACTGAAAAAGAATGCATCAGATGCAATTGTTGATAAGGGACAGGAAGTAGATAGGAAAGCGCATTCATAACAGGACAGTGATGGCTTGCAGGCTTTAGTGAACAATGACAATTTACGTAATGCAAGTTGTGAAGAGGGAGCAGCCGGTGGGGTCTCAAATAGTGATTGCTCTACTTTTCAAGAATTTGACCACTGATATATATTAGATAACAAGAGTGACTTGTCTGAAGAACTCACAAAGTTCTTAGGGGACAAATTGGACAACAGGACAAGCACATAGGTGAAAATTTTTCAGCATACAGGGAAAAACTTTCAACACATTGGAGAAAATTTTGAAAAGCAAAACAATGTTCTTAATGCAAAAGGAAGGACTTAATAGAAGTGAAAACACGTTAAGTAGTGCAATGACATAGGTTGGTGACTTAAAAGAGGAAGTAGACAGTTTCAAAAGTTTTCTCTGTACTGCGCACCAGGTGATTGACACTTACATTATGGCAGTGGAAAACTACGGGGTTATTACAAATAATTGAAGCGATTTCACAGCTCTACAATAACTTTATTATTTGAGATATTTTCACAATGCTTTGCACACACATACAAAAACTCAAAAAGTTTTTTTAGGTATTCACAAATGTTCGATATGTGCCCCTTTAGTGATTCGGCAGACATCAAGCCGATAATCAAGTTCCTCCCACACTCGGCGCAGCATGTCCCCATCAATGAGTTCGAAAGCATCGTTGATGCGAGCTTGCAGTTCTGGCATGTTTCTTGGTAGAGGAAGTTTAAACACTGAATCTTTCACATAACCCCACAGAAAGAAATCGCATGGGGTTACGTCGGGAGAGCGTGGAGGCCATGACATGAATTGCTGATCATGATCTCCACCACGACCGATCCATTGGTTTTCCAATCTCCTGTTTAAGAAATGCCGAACATCATGATGGAAGTGCGGTGGAGCACCATCCTGTTGAAAGATGAAGTCGGCGCTGTCGGTCTCCAGTTCTGGCATGAGCCAATTTTCCAGCATGTCCAGATACACGTGTCTTGTAACGTTTTTTTCGCAGAAGAAAAAGGGACCGTAAACTTTTGGTGAATTCCAAATTTGCTGCACGAATGCGTGAGGATTCTCTACCGCCCAGATTCGCACATTGTGTCTGTTCACTTCACCATTAAGAAAAAATGTTGCTTCATCACTGAAAACAAATTTCACACTGAATGCATCCTCTTCCATGAGCTGTTGCAACCGCGCCGAAAATTCAAAGCGTTTGACTTTGTCACTGGGTGTCAGGGCTTGTAGCCATTGTAAACGGTAAGGCTTCTGGTTTAGCCTTTTCCGTAAGATTTTCCAAACCGTTGGATGTGGTACGTTTAGCTCCCTGCTTGCTTTATTCGTCGACTTCCGCGGGCTACGCGTGAAACTTGCCCGCACGCGTTCAACCGTTTCTTCGCTCACTGCAGGCCAACCCATTGATTTCCCCTTACAGAGGCATCCAGAAGCTTTAAACTGCGCATACCATCGCCGAATGGAAGTAGCAGTTGGTGGATCTTTGTTGAACTTTGTCCTGAAGTGTCGTTGCACTGTTATGACTGACTGATGTGAGTGCATTTCAAGCACGACATACGCTTTCTCGGCTCCTGTCACCATTTTGTCTCACTGCGCTCTCGAGCGCTCTGCCGGCAGAAACCTGAAGTGCGGCTTCAGCCGAACAAAATTTTATGAGTTTTTCTACGTATCTGTAGTGTGTCGAGACCATATGTCAATGAATGGAGCTACAGTGAATTTATGAAATCGCTTCAATCATTTGTAATAGCCCTGTAAGTGAGTAAAGTAGAAAAATGACTGACTTGATGAAATAAAGAAATAGGATAGAAGTTTCAAGGTACTGCATGGCATGATTAAAAATGAAGGGGAATGTTTGAACAAGAATTAATTAAAAGTAAAGAGTCTGTTGATAGAAAATTAGCAAATGTAAACGGTAATGTTAGTGCATGTCACAGCAACACTTTAGATGTTAATAGTAAATTGTGTAATTTACAAGAAGATTTAGTTACTAAGAGTTTTGGCAATGGCTGTGGTAATGTATGGGGAAACGTAAATATGAAAAATTTTCCAGGAGAATACAAATTACACCCAGTCAACTTCATCTTTCAAAGTAAAGATAATTTTGCATCAGAGGTGTCTGAAAGTTTAAGAATTAAATTTGTAAGAAAGTTTTTGGGTAGGGAAGCATTAACTTGTGTCAGCCAAAATATAAGTACAGAAATGACTTTAGATGAGTTTGAAAAATGGTTTCTACGTAAGTTTTGGTCAGCCACTAAACAAACAAATAATAAATAAAGAATAAAAAGTGAATCCTGAAATGGGCCTAATTTTGGGGAAGACAGTGGTAGAACGGACTGTTGTGAGTAACAGTTAAAACATTAGTGCATTCGGATAAGCACTTAATGAATTAATCCAAACTGATGCCCTAAAGAGGAGGTTAGCAAATAAAGTTCATTGGGGATTAGTACATGGACCAGATGATTCTATTGAAAATTTTTTAAGGTATATAGACAAGTTAGACATGGCATGGGAGAGAAATGAAGGGCAAAGGGATAGACCAAGAGAATACAACAATAACCAGATTGGAAAGTGGTTTCAAAATTATTATGAAGATAGATATAGAAGCGGAGAACCAAGAAATCATAGAAATAATGGTAGGTGAGAAAACCACTGAAACAGAAATGAAAGAAGGGGGAAACAGAAACCAGCATAGAGAAATAGATCAGGGTTTAGATACTTTGACAAATGTTTTTGATGAAACAAGTAGCTGACCTATGTCTGTTGAAGATAGAACAATGATTATGACCAGTTTGGTACTGTAAGATTATTGGAAGACAAAAATGTAGAGTGGGGGCTGAGGACCTATTATTGTTGAGAATGAAGGTGTTGAGACTGAGAATCATGTACTAGAAGGGGAAGAAGCAAGATAAGTACTAATTGTGGGGAGAATATTATATGTATTCAAGTTAACAAAGCGAGAGTGACAGATGATAATATAATAGATAGTGACATCAATAGTGAGGTTTCTGGTAATGAACAATGGGAAGATGTATTACTTTGTGAATAATTAGATGGAATCACTTATGTTGAATTGAAGGAATAAGAATTAGTGAAAAATAATAATAGCAATATAGTTGTCTATGGTAGGGCTTAAACAGGAGAGTGTTAGAGTGTTAGGGAAGTACTTGATAATCAGCTTGTACCTGTTACCAAGTGAAAAAGGTGTCAACTTGTATAGATGTCAGAAAGCGAAGTGAACTTATTGGAGACAAAATTGGAGTAACAAGTGAATATTATAATGATAGGAGTAATGGTAATCATGTGCAGGGTGTTCTGAAAGAGGTTTGCCAGAATTTGCATCCAGACTGGAGGGTAGATTCTAAAGTAAATAATGAATTAACATGCAGCCATGTACCTTTGGGAGCCTTACAACCATTCAATAAAAAGAGGAGGCAAGTGATTTCATATATTTATGTACAAACACATAATTGGAAACTTAATTAGTTGGTTGACATTGGGAGTCTGGTAAGTGGAATCTCAGAAAAATTTAGGGATAGGATAAATAGTGGGGAAAATTTTATTGTATTTCTAATAACTAGGACTAGAATCGAAGGCACCACAGGGAAGTACAGTAAGATGGGGAATAGACAGGTTATTATCATTCAAAATAAATAATATTTCTTTTATGCAGAGCTGTTTGCTGATAAATGACCTAAATGAAATCTTAATATCAGGAATGGACTAGATTGGAAAAAGAGATTTTAGATTGAGTTGGGGTGACATGAAATTATTTTTCACAGTTCCAAAAAGTGGAATTTATTCTACAATTGATATAGTAATAATGGTAACAGCAGTAATCAAATCAAGAGGGTGGAACAGTTGAATGAAAGGGAGTTGTTATGAGGAAGATAAAGGTTTTTACGATGATGATGTAAATGAATTATATAGTGAACGAATACCAGAAAAGATAAGAGAGGCAGAGCAGTTGAAAAACCAAAAGAGGAACTAGAGAATTTGTTTTTATGCGAGTATTGTGACATCTCTGGCGAAAAAGGAGAGTAAGAAGTTGTGAGTGTAAGATAAAGATGAGACCTCATGATCCATTGTTTATCGAGCCCTATGGTGTACCAATCTGTGAAAGAACAGTTGTTGAAAGGGAACTTCAGAAAATGCAAAAATGGAAAATAATAGAAGGAAGTAGTATTCTGTCCAAATCATATGGGGGTACTGATTTGTTAAAAGTGTGGAAAGGGAACTACAGTTGATGTAGAAGCAGAAAATTAGTGAACTCCCTCAGGGGCTTATGGTGAACACAAGGGGCTGTAGCAGTGCGTCTGTCATTTTAATTTTATTTCTGGTGTCATATTTTTCTCGTACTAATCTTTGTGTCCACTTTAAACAACTTTTTCAACGTAATATATCTATCTACCATATATATTCAATTGTGCACAAATCATTGACAGTACAAAGTGGGATAAGATAATGCTCAGGTAAGTTTAGTAGTAAAGAAAATGAAAATGTTTCCTTGGTTCATAAAGTTATAATGGAAGATTTATTTGAAATATATTGTTACATCAGATAGATGTTACAACAAATGTACTGGTAATGAGTCAGTTGGAATACTGGAAAGGACAGCATGAATACTGAAAAAAATACGCAGATAAATGTTTGAGGTATTTGTAACAATATCATGTGTGTAGTAGGGAACAGAATTCTGCACCAGTTAAATATTTAGAACATCTATGTGACATCAAATTCAGTTACGATACATTGCACTTGTGATAATGTAATTATTATTTAATATTTCAGTCTACACTTTGGTATATTTTTATCTTCTAGCAGCGCAACATTATGTCAAAGCACCTTAGATTGATTTCTTACTATTTATTGGATTATCTTACATGTTGTGATCGCCTGTATACTCATTGAAAATTATTGACTAAAAGGAGCCTGTTGTCACATATGAATGGTTAGCAGATGTCTTCTTATAGATAGAACAATGACACATATCTGTATCACCATACTGATTATGAGTGATGGGAGGATAGTAGATAATTTGGCTCTCTAAAGCTGTTATAAAACATGATCCATATAATAGCATGAGTATTGCAACATTACACAATTAATGATTTATTATACAGATCTTTGATTAACCTTGTCACATCAAACCCATTATGATCTGACCAATTGTCTAGGGGGGAAAAAAGAAAAATATCACTATTTTGTTATTTTACACTGCGAGATCATAATACATGACTGAGCTAACCCATTACAATTTTGCACCTTGTGAAGGAGAGGATATTGTTATAGTTCATCCGAAACATGAATTAATTATTTTGACCCATCACTACAGTAGACTAAGCAGTACAACTGCAAATCAAAAATGTACCGGAGAGTCGCAATATATAATAACCTGAAATTTGAATATTATTGGTTTTTTAAAGCGTGTAATACAACTCATTAAAACAAAACAGTTAAGTTAGATTCAGCTGAGAAGTTAACACACGATTAAACTATGCTATTACTATTTTTGCATTTTGCAAATTGGAGTCTCATGTTGTATACAATTATGTGAAATCTGTGGAGGATATCGGACTACTAATCTAATTTGTACCAGAGCATCGCAATCCATACTACATTGAGATATTTGTACACCATTTTCATTTAATGTGAATATTAGTTACTTTTTTCTGTACATGTTGCCTAATCACAGAATATTAATACTGAAAATGTCACTGTACTCTCTTTTCAAAGGAGAATAGGAGTGGAAGTGAACTGTATGTAGTTTGTCTGAATAGCCTAAACTGTAGATTATTACCACGTAACTGTACTCAGAAAAGATAATTTCTTACAATAGAAAAGTCTCACATTTGATAAAGTAACCTGCGCAGTGAAAACTGTAATACAGTGTAAAGTCTATCACCCATATGTGAAGTTATAGGTACAAACTACAAAGAGAGAGTAAAAATATTTAACTTATGTATGATTTTCATTTAATAAGATTTTATACTGTTATCATACAACTACCCACTTTAAGTTTGTAAGTTAATATTGAATAGCACACATTACACCACTACTATGACACTATACTGTTGTTTGAATTACCACATTTATTGGTAAAGAAAAGGCATATCGCAGTGAAGAAACAAAGCCATGATGACTTCTAAGCAACTGATTGGCACTGTGTACAGCATGGCATTGCACTACTGTGACACTATAATGTTTAATTAGCATACTTATTGAAGAAGAATTTGTGACAAAAAAATGTTATGTTATTGAATTATTAACACTGAATATGAGGTCTACCTTTGTATTAGAGAGCATAACACATCTTACTTCAATAATCGTTAGACTGAAATTGTCAAGATAAATATGAAAATAATATAAATGTTATATGTAAATATTTAGAATAAAATGCATTAACATTACTGGGTTAAGCTCCTGTCTTTGCCTGTATTTTTTTGTATGTTCTCTACCTGATGTGTTTCCTTTACTGTGTTGTCAACAGCCTATAAAGAGAGATGATATTCTGTGTAAGTGCTCAGGTTGACGGAAAGAGTTATTCGTATTGTGATTTTTCCAGGATTGTGTGACATGTAATACACTGGAAACCATAATTACCTGTTTTGATGATAAGAGGTGAGTCTGAAGGATAATACCTTGCATGTCTCGTTTATTCGGTATACTCCTTATAATACTAACATATTCATTACAGAGTAATTGGTCCCTACCTCATGAATGTTATGCAATGTACATGATCTTGAAACAGCAAGGCACCTAATCTATGGAACTTATTTAACTTCTAGAGACATCTGGGATTCCGACGTTCTATTGTAAGTAGCAGATCATGAAATTGTGTTTGTACAAGTTTAAACTGTTATCCAAATTAGTGCTGATAAGGTTTAACTTATGTTGTATACAATTACTATTCATTTGTATGATCTACCTATGTAACAATATAGACCAGTTTTTGGAATAATTATGAAACTTTATGAGCTGTTGTCAGTCAGTAACTACAAGGGCTATTCGGAAATTAAGTTCCGATCAGTCACAAAATGAAAACCTCTACAAAACTAAAAAAATATTTTATCTGCAACAGTTAGCTACACCTTGCAACTACTTTTCTACATGGTCACCACTCCGATTTAGACATTTGTCATTGTGTTGTGCCAACTTTCCAACACACTTGCAGCAGCCTGTGCTCTCTGCCAATATTCGAAGTTGATCTATAGCTCGTTGACTTTGCCAAAATGTTGTTTTCGAAGCCAGTGGTTCATGTGAGCAGAGATGAAACTCAGGGGCATCCAGTGACATGCTGTATTGTGGACGACAAAAACACTTCCCATCGAAAATGCTGCATGAGCACCTTCATTGCCCTTGCAGAGTGAGGCTGAGAATTGTAATGAAGAAGGAACCGCATGACAGTTGTGTTATGTTGGCTGCATGCCATAAGGCGAAATCTTCACCAGGCCCTCATACTTAGCAGGAGATGCTATTGATTAGGGATCTTTACATGCTTACTGTGCATTCAGAACTGAAAAGAGCTATGTGGTGTGATCAACGGGCGTAATAAACACATTGCCCAACATATCTGTGCAAAGCTTCATCAAATTTTCACAGTGGATTCCATTCTGAAACCGATCAGGAAAGCTGCCACTTGCCATACAGCGGAGATGCTAAGTTGCATATAGGTACATTAAAAAGACTGTCACAAATATAGCTTTTGGCGAGTAAGGCCTTCGTCAAAATTAGACCACACACACACACACACACACACACACACACACACACACACACACACACACACGACTGCAGTATCAGGCAACAGAGACCACACTACGAGCAGCAGCACAATTGTATGATGGGAGTAGTGACTGGATGGGGGGTATGGAGGAGGCGGGGTGGGGCGGGGAGGGATAGTAGTGTAGGGGTGGCAGACAGTGATGTGCTGTTGAGGAGCGCACAGGGACAAGATGGAAAGATGGTAGGCCGGCAGAGAAGTGGGGATGGGATAATGGGAAAGGAGAGAAGTTAAAAAGACTGGGTGTGATGGTGGAATAAGGGCTGTGTAGTGCTGGAATGGAAACAGAGAAAGGGCTGGTGGGAGAGGACAATGAATGATGAAGGTTGAGGCCAGAAGGGTTATGGGATATATTGCAGGGTAATTTCCCCACATGCACAATTCAGAAAAGCTTGTGTTGGTGGGAAGAATCCATACGGCACATGCTGTTCCTGGATCTGCACAGTACAGCACATGTAAGAAATTCTGGGTACCACACAACCACAAAGTGATTCCATATAGTAGCACTCATCACCCACTGCAAGCACACCAAAGGTCTAAAAAGGAAAAATTAATTATCAATTTGCTAACCACATATTGGAAATAATATTACTAGCATTGAAAAAGTGAGTTCAGCCATGCAGTTAGAATCAGCAGCACAGTGCAGTATAATACACTACTGTCTATTAAAATTGCTACACCAAGAAGAAATGCAGATGATAAACGGGTATTCATTGGACAAATATATTATACTAGAACTGACATGCGATTACATTTTCACACAATTTGGGTGCATAGATCCTGAGAAATCAGTACCCAGAACAACCACCTCTGGCCATAATAACTGCCTTGATACGCCTGGTCGTTGAGTCAAACAGAGCTTCGATGGCATGTATAGGTACAACTGCCCATGCAGCTTCAACACGATACCACATTTCATCAAGAGTAGTGACTGGCGTATTGTGTTGAGCCAGTTGCTCGGCCACCATTGACCAGATGTTTTCAATTGGTGAGAGATCTGGAGAATGTGCTGGCCAGGGCAGCAGTGAAGCATTTTCTGTATCCAGAAAGGCCCGTACAGGACCTGCAACATGCAACATGTGGTTGTGCATTATCCTGCTGAAATGTAGGGTTTCGCAGGCATCGAATGAAGGGTAGAGCCACAGGTCGTGACACATCTGAAATGTAACGTCCACTGTTCAAAGTGCCGTCAATGCGAACAAGAGGTGACCGAGATGTGTAACCAACGGCACCCCATACCATCATGCCGGGTGATACGCCAGTATGGTGATGACGAATATGCGCTTCCAATGTGCATTCACCGTGATGTCGCCCAACACTGATGCGACCATCATTATGCTGTAAACAGAACCTGGATTCATCCAAAAAAAATGACGTTTTGCCATTCGTGCACCCAGGTTCATCGTTGAGTACACCATCGCAGGCGCTCCTGTCTGTGATGCAGAGTCAAGGGTAACCACAGGCATGGTCTCCGAGCTAATAGTCCATGCTGCAGCAAACGTCATCAAACTGTTCATGCAGATGGTTGTTGTCGTGCAAACGTCTCCATCTGTTGACTCAGGGAGCAAGACGTGGCTGCACGATCCGTTACAGCCATGCGGATAAGATGCCTGTCATCTCGACTGCTAGTGATACGGGGCCGTTGGGATCCAGCACAGCATTCCATATCACCCTTCTGAACCCACCAATGCCATATGCTGCTAACAGTCATTGGATCTCGACCAATGCGAGCAGCAATGTCGCTATACGATAAACCGCAATCGCGATAGGCTACAATCCGACCTTTATCAAAGCGGAAACATGATGGTATGCATTTCTCCTCCTTACACGAGGCATCACAACAACGTTTCACCAGGCAACGCTGGTCAACTGCTGTTTGTGTATGAGGAATTGGTTGGAAACTTTCCTCATGTCAGCACATTGTAGGTGTCGCCACCGGCACCAAGCTTGTGTGAATGCTCTGAAAAGCTAATCATTTGCATATCGCAGCATTTTCTTCCTATCGGTTAAATTTCACGTCTGTTATACGTCATCTTAGTGATGTAACAATTTTAATGGCCAGTAGTGTAAAAGACTGAAGTGTGAATTTACTTACAACACCAGTACTTATGATCAAATTCATTAACATTATACAGTGGAATGCTTATTCATTAAGTTGAACGAAGATAGGCTACTTAAAACTGTTATAACTTTAAGTATATCTGTATGTGGCATTTTTAGAAACACGGATCCAATCCGATGAACCTATCATTTCCAGTATATAGTGTGATACGAAAAGATAGGAGGGATGGCTACAGAGGAAGTGCCATTCTTATAAAAAAAATGGTACACGCTTTTCACATATGCAACTAAATCTTAAAAATGCTATGATAAAGGGACAGTAGGTTCACTCTGCGTACAAGGGATGGATTTCCAGGCCTCCTAAGAAGTAAATAAGAGAATGGAAATAATTAATGCTGTGAACCATCTGAAGGTAATAGTCGGAAACACGAATGTTCATTATCCCACTTGGGACCTAAATGTCGAAGACAGGGTTGGAAGGGAAATAACAGATGAAAGATGCGAAGATACTAGTAGCATTAAACAATGGAACGCCAACTGGAATTAGGAGACCTGCCACCAAAAAAAGTGCTGTTGTCAGTTTCGCCTCAGATAATTTTGCACAGCAAGCTAGCTGAGAATTTACAAAAGCCACTAGTGTCTGACTACCTACCGATACCGATAACAGCTCCACTATAGAAATAGAATATACAAAAAGCAAAGTGGGTGCAATAGGAGGAGGTGCTGATGTAGAAGCAAGGAAAGTGGGGATGTGTGAGTTGACTATACCAATATTATCCATGCTATCGAAAGGGCAGCTGGGATCTCAAATCCGCAAAACATGCCCTTCTATGTCTCTGCAAGGCTACCTCTGGTCTTGTGAGGACAATAGTATAAAGAACATAAGATGTCAGCTGGAGAGGAGAGCAGAGCAGCACTCAAAATCTGCAAGTGAGAAGCCGTAGAAGGGAACTTTCTTAATATAAGTCGCATACAGGCAAGCATGAAGCATCTGTGGGGAAAGGTGGAAGAAATTATGAATATCCACCTAAAGAATCCTCCATGAATATTGTTGGGATAACAGCAAGAGGTTAAGACGAATTAATACAGTAATGGGAACCTTACAGTCAACATTTAAAAACCTTTGAGTTATGTTTTATGCTATCTTACCATATATGCAGCAGAACAGGACAGAGATGAGCCCATGGTACACAGTCAGATGGGACATTTACTAAATGGAAGTGTCTCCCTAACAAAATATTGGGCAATAGCCCACAGGAAGAATACTGCCTCAGGACCAGATAACATTCATTCTCAATGCTCTAAAACATGCCAGAGAATAAACAAATTCAACTATTGAACATCTTAACCCTCGAACAGGTATTAAAGAATAATAAAATTAACTTTTCATTGTAACACTGTTGCCACATGCAAATTTCATCCCACAGTAAAGACACACAGGAAACATTAAAAAGCAGTTCAATCAGATCCCTGCCAACCAATTATTTGATTATTAATTATCTTTTAGATAACTGCCTCAGTGTGGGATTGTGCTGCTAGCTTGGAATCTGGGTCATTTTCTTGCATGGATCATAAATTTTTTCTCATCTATCTCGCTGTTTATTTTATATTACTGCTGCTCACTTGGATGTATGGCATCAAACTGGTTAGCTGAAACAATTATGAAGGAATAGGTATGGGCTCGCAATTGTAAAGCAAAAATGGAATGGTACAAGACAATGCTATTTGTGATTGGAGCACTTTATACACAGCCACACCTGCTCAAGAATTAAAGAAAATATGGCCCTACCAAAGCCATATTTCAGAAATGAAGACTACTTGGGTCAAACCAGTACATAATATCAGTAAAGCATCCAAGTACGCTTTGTCATACAGGTTCATTACTCTTCCACTGTGTGTGTTTAAGATGGTGGAATGGATGATTAAACACAAATTAAAATGGTGGAATGAGGACTGTGGAACACTGCCTCTTAAGACAAACCATTTTGAGAAAGGATAAAGACACAACTAAAATCCTGGTATCATTTGCCACTGATATGTCACTCACATTTAGTGATGATATTTACTTGCAGTGTGTATGGACATTACACTTATGACAATCTTTATGCATCTACTGACGAATAAGTTAAAGAATCACGACTTCTTGTTGTCATTCATCCACAAAATACTCTGCTTGTTGATTGACAGATGCCTGAACATTATATGGGACAGTGAAACAGTAGTGCCAAGGAGAACAAGTCTTGTTGTCATCACTGTAACTGTTTAATCGATTTACATCAGACCTACAGTCAATGTTCCACTCAAGCATTGGTGCATGTAGATGATTTAAGTATTTATACTCAAAGTGATAGTTTTGCTGAGCATTAGCAGCTTCTGAATAATGTTATAATAGTGTTCCATGCATGGCTGAATGAGAGCTGCCTCAATATAGCACCTCAGAAATAATCTGTTTGCATAGATACTTGATATAGGCTTAACAAAATAAGAAGCATAAGCTAAGGCCCCTTTATGTTATCTTTCAATCAAGTGTGGTTAAGTACTTAGAGCTACATCTAAAAGTATCCACCACATTTAGAATGTAATTAAAAAATGGAACGTGCCACAAATATACTTCAGGCTGTTTACTTCAAGCTGTTACAAGTGTTTGTTGGGAGCAGACCTTATATTTACATTTAGTGCACTTTAAGATCACCTTACACTGTGGATGCCTCTGGTACAGTTTAGCAATACAAAATAGCCTAAAGAAACCACATGTGCTGGTATAAAGCCCTCAGTGTCTGCAGTAGAGCATTCAAATACAGGACACCAGAGTGACCTACCCTTGGAACTACTTGAGTGTTTTAGATCTGTACAATATTAGATTAAAGAAAAACATCAAACCAATTCAGAGGTGGGCTTCTAGATTTGTAATCAATAGATTAAAATAGCATATGAGTGCTTTGGGAATGCAAATGGGAATCCCTGGAAGGAAGATTATGTTCTTTCCGAGGAGCACTTTTGAGGAAATTTAGAGATCCGGCATTTGAAGCTAACAGCAAAACTGTTCTACAGCCACAAGTATACACTTCACGCTAAGGATCATGAAAATACGAGAAATTAGGGCTCTGTAGAGGCATATAAACAGTCTGCCCCCCCCCCCCCCCCCCCTCTATTTGCAAGAGGAACAGGAAAGGAAGAGACTAGTAGTGGAGCAAGTACCCTCCATCACACACCAAATAGAACCTTGCAAAGTATGTGTACAGATGTAGATGGATCATTTTGTGGTGGAACATGCTGATCATTGCTCGTCCAAAATAACGTTTCACTTCTTCCTCAAGTCTATAAAAGTAGTTCGCGTAGAAACATTATTTACTTAGCTAGTACGTAGAAAATTTCCCACTGTGCACACCCTGGGTTGATGTACACTATGCGATCAAAAGTATCAGGACACCTGACTGAAAATCACTTACAAGTTAGTGGTGCCCTCCATCGATAATGCTAGAATTCAGTATGGTGTTGGCTCACCCTTAGCCTTGACGACAGCTTCCACTCTCGCAGGCATATGTTCAATAAGGTGCTAGAAGGTTTCTTGGGGAATGGCAACCTATTCTTCATGGAGTGCTGCAGTGAGGAGAGGTATCAATGTCAATCGGTACGGCCTGGCACGAAATCGGCGTTCCAAAACATTCCGAAGTTGTTCTATAGGATTCAGGTCAGGACTCTGTGCAGCCCCAGTCCATTACAGGGATGTTATTGTCATGTAACCATTCCGTCACAGGCCATGCATTAAGAACAAGTGCTCGCTCGTGTTGAAAGATGCAGTCGCTATCCACGAATTGCTCTTCAACAGTGTGAAGCAAGAAGGTGCTTAAAATGTCAATGTAGGCCAATGCTGTGACAGTGCCATGCAAAACAACAAGGGATGCAAGCCCCTGCCATGAAAAACATGACCATACCATAACACCACCACCAGCACCACCTCGGAATTTTACTGTTGGCACTACACATGTTGGTAGAGGACGTTCACTGGGCATTCACTATACCCACACCCTGCCATCGGATCGCCACACTGTGTACTGTGATTTGCCACTCCACACAACGCTGTTCCACTGTTCAATCATCCTTACACCAAGCGATTCGTTGTTTGGCATTTACCAGCGTGATGTGTGGCTTGCAAGTATGGACACCCCCTATGACTTATGCAGATGGGGCTAAACATAAAGATGGAGCAGGAAGTGCATTTGTACATGGCAAGACTAACAGAGTAGAAAAATTTAATCTCCCTGAAGTAGCGACCATACTCAATGATTTAGAAGGGACTTAAATCTGCAAAAGAAGTTCGAGAAGAAATAATTCTTAGAGCATCAGATTCAAGCTTAGTTATGACGGATTTAAAATGCTACGATGTAACCAATACTAAACATTTTTTTCGGCTAATGGGTTATAGAAGCAGTTCGGGAGCCTTTTCACCTAAATAACTCATATTTTGGATGAAAGTGCACAGCAGAATAAAGAGAAATGGAGCAGATACTCTGGTCAAGGATGATGAAGTGCCACCTGACAATTCCCTACATACAAGGACTAAAATCAGGGCCTGATGGAACAAAAACATCAATCAGTCTTAGGAAATTAAAGTGAGATGATAAGCCACAGTGGTAGCTAATCTCCCATCACATCATTACTAGCCAAACTGCACATACAGCAGAAACTTTCTAATCACAATTGCACAAATCTGCTTGAATCATGGACAATTCTGGCAACATCACAACCACCTCACATGATCACGTCTTCATGAGAGTGCAGCTGTAGAGCAGATGTTAACCACATTTTCTTCACCTGCAACAGAAGATATCAAGGAGCTAAAATATTAAAGTCCTCTGGCAATGCTTTATCAATAACCATTTAAAATTTTAGCAACAAAAGGCATAAATGTGTATAAACTCCTGCAAGATTCTATGGTAGAACAAGTATGAACGAAGTAAAAGGGATGTTTTTTAAAATGTTACATTATAATAAAGTAAATAAAAATAGGTATGATTTGTGTTTCAGCCCTCCTTTTATATTACTGCTTATTTTTTAATTTTCTTTGATCATTAACTTAATTCCAAAGCAAATGAATGTAATGGATAATTGTTTTTTAATATTACAAAATTATTCTGTGGCTGCACATATGGGTGATGTCCAAAAGCCACGGACAATAAAAACCAACACATCTGTGACTCAACAGTACGGACAGAAGAAAGTTTGTAATGTCACATTAATGACAAAGTCATTAGAGTAACACACAAATGCAGACACTGTAGAAAATTGGGCATGTCCTTTCCCAAAGGACCCTCCTGAGAATCAATTTCGTCGATTTAGGAAAACTTAAAGCAATGTGAGCAGGTGGAGATCTTGAATCCATTTCTCCCAAATGTGAGTCCACTGCTGCACATTTTTCATGCTTTTAACATTCAGTGGTAATGTTCCTGTGACAATGCTACTATATGCACTGTGAAAGCGGAGGTATGCATGCGACGAAGTGATTTCACCAAGCGCCAATGGTAAAATGTGACAACATATTGAAAACTGAAGTATCACTCTAGTGGTGAAAATTGTTTCTCGAATTGAGGTATTCCCTCAAAACAATTGGCATACGAAAAGACCAGTGCTTGCATTACTACGGAGGTTAAGTGTATGCTGTGCACTAGCTGCAATCAAATGTCCCAACTTAGCAAAATTTTTGCATACTGTTATACTGATGGCCACTATGTCTGATGAATCCCAGTCTGCTTACATAACATTCCCTGTGGCAGCAGCACAGTAACTGTCTAATTCAATTCATCAAGTGTGTTTTCCTTCATATTCTGGTTGTTTTTGTGTAATTTGTTAAAGAAATACAATAGAACATTCATGTATCCACTATACTGATGCCCTCTGATATTTTGTAGCTTTTCAGTAACTACTGTCCTCAAAAATGAGAATACATAAATATGGTTTGCTATTTTAACATAAATTAGAATATTTCATTCTTTTAGTTTGAGGACTAATTGATCACTACACATATAAATGATTAAGGAGTAAAGATAACAAATCACCAATTAGAAGTGTTGAGTACACCGAGATCTCCGTGTGTCTACCATCCAGTGAGTTGTTACTATTGCTCCTCATTTAAATTCCACACCTACTTACAATTTTCAAAATATGGTAAAGGTAAATATTGATACAAGGTGCTACCCAAAATATCAGAGAATTTCACTGTAAAAATCAAAACTATACTTATGTGTCTAATTCACCCTCCTTTGTCACCTCGGGTATATATGCAATGATCCCAGCATTGTTCCCCTTTTTGGAAGCACTCACTGAAGTCCTTGTTCAGGATTTGTTCAGATTCCATTTGGATGTATTCAATAGAGTGAAAAAGTCACCCTTCCAAAGTGATTTTCATCTTTGGGAACAGGTGGAAGTTGCACAGGGCTATGTCTGGTTAGCACGGAGGTTGGGGGAACTGTTGCAAAGTTTCTGGCCACAAATTTCTTCACAACGAGCAATGTGTGTGCAAGTGTGTTTTCATGGTGCACCAGTCAATCTTCCTCTTTCCACAACTCCGGCCATTTCCAACATACATTTTCCATGTCGCCTCAAAACCTTGCAGTAAAACTGCCTGTTGACAGACTGATCAGGTGCTATGAACTCTTTATGCACTTTCCTCCAAATGGCGGAAAAAATGATCAGCACTGACTTCAAGTTGCTGCAAATTTTTAGTGCTTTTTCCAGCCTTGGAGAAGATTCAGTTGTCCATTGTTATAATTGTAACTTTGCTTCAAGGTCATAACTGTAGACACAAGATTCATCACTAGTTAAGACTCTGGATAAGAATTTTGGACACACACAAACTTTTTGTTGCAGCTCCATGCAAGTCTGAATCCTGAGGTTTTGTTGGTTGTGCTGAGGAGACAAGAGACAAACTTCACTTGAATTTGTCTTATGTTCAGTTCATATGATACAATTCATTGACATGTACCATATGACAGCCTAAGTGTGCTTCAACATCATGAATTGTTTGCTCTCATTCTTCTTGAATCATGTCAAGCACTTTCATGATCATTTCCGGAATTGTGCATGTTGACAGTCGACCAGAATGTTTGTCATTTTCCACAGATCTCTGCCTTCCTTCAAGTGCTTTAACCCATCAAATATTCTTGCTCAACTCTGAGCACACTCACAAAATGTCTGTCAGCATGTGGAGATTTCCAGCTGCACTTTTCTTCAACTGTCAACAGAATTTGATACAAATCCATTGCTCCTTCACATTATCTATTTCACAATTTGCAGAAGCACTGAAACATGTCCTGACATGCACCACTACAACTCCCAACTGCATGTGCCAAAGATGATGGAACTTTATGTCGCATAAGCTAAGACGTGTACCTCGAGACATTGAGTGGCACTTCATACATACTATTTTGCTCTTATTTGAGAATATGTCATTATTACAACCATTCATGCACAAAAGAAATTCTTTATTAACATTTTGCCAATGCCACATTTTTTCGTTTCACTTATATTAACAATGTGATTTACTGCCTTTCTATGATGCTTAGACTTATATACATTTCATAAATGCTTTCCAGTGATGAAAATCAGTCAGGTTCAATCCATTTTGATTTGGTTTATTTTATTTATTTCCCGACAAGCGGCAGGACATGTTTCTGACGGTACTGTAGGCCACTTCCTGCATGAGGTAGTGCAGAGGCCTACACGAGAAGGGGCACAAAGAATGTCCCCCATGTTGTATGACTCGATAAAATTCGATAAGAAATTTCAAATCTTAGGTTGCTGAGCAAGCACAGAAAAAAGTTGTTCTTATATTTTGAAGAAAATGAACTACTCTAAAAATTATTTTATTTTGCAGAATATGAACTACCTTGACTCAGGAAACTGTAGAATGGGAATATGGAGGTTGTTTTCAAACTATTAGTTATGGTTCAGTCTATTGCTACTGCTGATTCCAGCTTTCTTTGTAGCAACTAAACTCAAAATTGTTGACTGTAACATCCAGAAACCACATATACAGATCACACCACCACAGACTCAATGTTCAGAACTCTGATATTATATACAAAATCCTAGCAGCCAGAGATCTGGAACAATAATAGGAGGAAGAAGAAATATTTTCGTCTGAGCTGTGTTCGAACTGTGTGCAACACCTGGTGGTGTACGTATGGTTGACTAAATTACTATTGGTCGATCACCCCTGCGAGTTCCAACTGATGCATTACAGCAAAGTTTGGCAATAACATCAAGCAGGCATTACCAGGCTGCACAGAGAAGTACCATGGCCTTCCGAATCTAAGATCATTTTGTTGGCACCAGATGGAATAAATTTTAATAGCTTTTCTCCACACTTTAATGGCAATAATACTGCCAGACTTCAATAGGAGAGCTTAAATATTTGATACTGGCATTGCGAAACAGAAGTTCACATTTTCAGTCAAAAGCAATCAAACAAAAAGTTTAAAATTAGTGATGGGATTAGGTCATCTTACTATACAGCACCTTGCAATCTGCTGCTGAATTTTTTGGGACAGGTTTAAAAATCTGAAAGGTGTGTCAATTGCAACTCTCATAAAGAGAAATGCAGCTTTCATTCGAGCTTTCAAAATTCAGCTATTCATCTTAGCATTGATTACTGGATACGCCAGTGTTTTTTCTATTCATTTAAAGCCATTTTATCTTGTAAAAATTGTTAGACACTATATTATGTTAAAATAACTCTTAGTGCAATATACAAAAAGTCAAGTTAATGTCATGTCCAATCGTGCATTGAAGCTATCTTTTTACTCTCAGAGGTACGATTGTTGAAATTTGGATATTCCTTGACCAATATTTCCAGCCGTTTATTTCATTTTCATACTTTGGTAAGTACCTAAGAAAACTCTTGCTGATTCATGAGACTATTTGAATATAAGATGACAAAACAGTTCTTAAACAACAAAAGATTTTAATTTGGAAATGATAACAAAATCAAGTGATTATTGACAATTTTATGAAGTATAAATGACATAATGTAACAATTAATGAAAGCATGTGCATTTATAACAGAAGGATCAGATACTTTGTTTCTCCCTTTATCTTTTTTTTTAAATTTTGCACTTCTTCTGAGTATTCTGTACAATGTGTAAATGTTCAACTAACAGATAGAATTTACAAGTAAATTACATTACATATGCACAGTATTATTACATACACATTTATGTATAAGAAATCACTTCTAAAATGCAGTGACATAAAATCTTAAAAATATTTCTACACAATAGAAAATATACATTAAATACTATACACAAAAATTCTGATTTCATATTATTACAGAATTATAATTACACTATGTTTATGCATTTCCACAGAGAAGTCAAGTGATCTCAGTGGATGCATGTAACAGGCCATGAGAAAGTAAAACAAGAAATTCTGCAAAAAATCTTCGTTTGCTTTACAAGGTAAAGGGCTAGAATTCATAGCATTTATGAAACATTAGAAATGTCACAGAACTTATAGTGTCCCTCCAGTGAGATCACCTGACATTAAACAACAGAAAACAAATGACAGCATTATAAATGTGCATTCACAACTTTAGTACCACATGATTTGCTAACAAAAATATAATTTCTACCCTTAACATTACAACTTATATAATATTCTATACATAATCACAGATCACTAAAGCATGGACACTTACTATTACTTTGGTACTAAAATCTGGCATCCATAAATTTATTAAAACAAGTTAATTCTGCTCCTGCAGTATTAATTTACCAATTATCCATAACAAGTAACTTTTTTTAAAAAGAAAAAATAAATAACAGTACACTGTATGAAGATTTGCAGGAATTAGTGAAACATTGAACATCTGAGCAAAACATTATTTTAAGCTGTGTAAATTTATCAGTATCCTTTTCCGCATTTATTAATGGAATGATCAAATTTCTATGTGCCTGCAATGAATGAGGACACCAACAACAGACATGGAGGATGCATTTTTTTTATCACAGCACAATATAAGGAAAAACCATGACATCATCAAAGACTTATCAATCTACTTATATACTTATTCTAGAAGAGAAACCAGTACTTGGCAACAAAAAGAATAAGCTGCCACAGTCACTAATGTCATAAATAAAAAAAAAAAAACAAAAAACTAAAAGTCAATTACTATTCCACAAAGTGTATTCAAAAATTATACCCAACTACAAAAAGGATTGATTAACATACTACTGATTATATCAACCAGTGAAGACTGATTCCAGAACACATTAACACTGTTTATAAACCGTAATTTATACATCATTTGGTTCATTTCTGTTATTAAACTTTTAAGTCTGATATATGAGTTTTATTGTAGTTACCAACCACTTGATTAGAGAGGTGACTATGTTTACAGTAACTGCATTGAAAGCAATTTTATTGATAGGAGATTTAAAATATCTGACAACATGAAATAGTTTAGAAAATGTAAATAACAGCGATGTAGTAGAAATGGCAACTAAGTATACATAATCGAATAAAGACTAAGGGGAAAAGCTGACTGTGGAGATTCTGTCATTGGGAACAAAACTATGTCAAAGGAACTTAAAGAAGGTTACTTGGGAGAAATTGATTACTAAAAAAATATAAATTTCAGTCAACAACAGATTTTATGAGCTGAAGTACACATTTCTCATAGAGACCTTAAAACAGTATAAGCTCTGTCACTCAACAAGAATGAAAATACAATTTCCTAAAGATACTTGCAACAACGCTGCAAGTCATGTAAAGCAAATATCCATCCACTATTAAATTATTAACAGAAATAAAGTGTTCACTATCTTCATTTATAAAAAGGAACTTAAAAGTATTACACGTACTTACAGCATTGATCACATTAAGAAAATACTTAAAAATTTACCAAGGTTATTAATCACATTCACTGATAACTGCTCAACTAATTGTACTCAGTTTCCTGAAAAACAATAACACACACACACACACACACACACACACACACACACACACACACACACACACTATTCAGCATAAAAAGTACAGCACTAAAAACGACTGAATTGACTCACTTGAAGACCTGTGAGATTATTGTGGAAAACATTTTACAGACCAATGTTTTGGCTGGTCTACTGTGCCTACCTCATAGCAACTGAGCATCACACAGTCACTGGCATTTAATCAAATGATCTTCAACAACTATAGAAAGAACTACATTACACATAAATAAAAAGTAATCAAGGGACCTGCTGTACTTAACAAGTGACTAAATAAAAACTCTGCTTGTGAAACCACCATTTTAAAGGGAAAAAAAAAAACCACACATTGCTTCACACCAAAAAAACAATAGCATTAGATCTGTGAGGCTCAACAAAATGAAACATATTTGCAGCAGCACCTGCTGTAGCGTGTGATGCTTACTAAGGCACTTCTGAGTACTCGGCCCACTTGCCGTGGCAAACTTACGAAATTTTCCTACACAACACCGGGAAGGGGGTTTACCAAGTCTCCTGCATATACAGCACAAGTGCAATGCAGGGGTCGGAAGCAGAGACGGACTAGACTACCGAAGAATTTTTGGAACAATATACACTGTCCGTCGGAGCCGTTTAGGCGTCTCTTGAGGATTCAGATATTTCCCCTCACACCTATAATTGTAATGTTTTAATGTCTATTTACCAATAATTTTATTAATGCAAGCCTTAAAAATATTACTCTAGGTACATCTTACAAACTAAACTTAAAGTACAGTTACTTTAATTTTTAGATGTTAACCTAATTCCACTTCTAGAACTGTCTGACATCCCACAAAATTCCAGTAGCGACTGAAAAATTTCCCTATTTTAAACATGTTAAAGCATAAAAAGTGACAACAAGAAAGAACGGAATTTTAACATAAAAAGACCATTACACTGAACTTTGAGAACCCGCTGGCCCTAGCTTCGCGCCCCTTCCCCTGCCCCCTCCCTCCCCGCCGGCCCACCCCCCACCCCCCCTGCAGCTCGAGGCCGGGGTGCCGCCATGTTAGAATTGCGGCGCAATCCAGGTGTGATGCGGGCCGTGGAGCATCAGCCGAAGCATGCCACTCTGCCGGTAAAGTGGTTTCACCCACCCCCCCTCGCTGCTCCCCCGTGCACCACCTGCAACAGAGAAGATGTCAAAAATACTGTTCCCCTGGGTACAAAACAATAAAATATAGAACTGACTTAAAAACTTTTTTACTGATTGGAAATTAAGACTCTGCATTACATTCTGCTGGTTTTGTCTATTGTTTGCACTTAGAGGCATGTGACTGTGATTTCCGCCTTTGTGTAAATTATTGATGGCTGTCTTGTTATAAAAATATGATTGAAGGGAAGACACCTTGTGCTGTCTGCACCAAAGCCACCACTTGTTTCTGTATAAGTTTTACGAATGTGAGAAGCAGAAACAGGGTAGGGGGGTGGAAAACAAAAACGGTGATGTTGCAATGTGTTCTCTTTAATTGAAAGTTTCTTCGGGTTTCCTCACTGCTTCTGCTGATGAGTCACACTGAGAACAGATGCAAGGCTGCAAATCAATGTCCAATATAGGCCTCAGTGCCGTGTGCCGCCCATCACAGTTACTGCCCTCAAAGACTGGGCACGTGGTGCCGTCCTTAGTAGAACAATGGCAGCGACATATATTGCACTCAGAGATGATTTTCGAACACTCGGACTCGTCACACTGAAGAATGTTCTTTGATGCAGGATGATAAAGGGTTCCACGTCCTGCTAAAAGGAAACCCATTGTGTCTATTAATTAAATGATCCTCCAACCTAATTTCAAATGCCTGTTTATAGAGACTGTTCCAAAAACTGGAAGTGTTGGCAACTATCACAGTTTTGTCAAATTTCATACTGTGTCCCTCTTTTAAGCAATGTTCTGGTACCGCTGATTTTTCCGTCTGTTGTAGCCTCTTATCACGGCGATCTTCCACGCACCTGTCATGAACTGTGCGAATCAAATGGCCGATTTAAGCCTTCCCACATCGATAAGGAATTTTGTATACACCAGGCTTCCTAAGCCCCAAATCATCTTTCACAATGCTAAGTAATGCTCTAATCTTTGAAGGTGGATGGAACACACTCTTAATGTTAAAATTTCTCAAAATTCTTCCCATCTTAATTGATATGCCCCAAGGCCACTGACCTATGCTCCTCTTCATGCACCTCCGCTGATGGTCCAAACTCCATAGCCCGACGAATCTGGTTCCCCAAGTATCCATTTTCCTTAAAAAACAGTCATCAAATGCACAAGTTCATGGGTTAAACTGTCCACGTCGGAAGTGCAAGTAGAAATCCTCAGGATGTCCCAGAGTACCATCTGGTTTTTTGTAAACCATAACGTCCATCCCATCACTTTCAACCTCCATGGTAAAGTTAATGCTGGGGTGAAGACAGTTGAAGTTGTCCAAAAATCGGTTGAGAGCATCACGTCCATGGCGCCAGACAGAAAACATATAATCTACATACTTCCATCTGCATGTTGGTTGCAAAGTTGAAGTCCTCAGTGCCATATCCTCAAAGTCCTCCATAAATAAATTGGTGAATATGGAAAGGACTATCCACAGCTACTCCATCATTCTGCTAAAAAAATGTTGCCATTAAATAAAAATGTCGATGACATGTCTCCACACTATCCTTTCTTTCAGGAGTGCTACTTCTGCAAGGTTTGCAGGAGAGCTTCTGTAAAGTTTGGAAGGTAGGAGACGAGGTACTAGCAGAAGTAAAGCTGTGAGGACGGGGCGTGAGTCGTGCTTGGGTAGCTCAGATGGTAGAACACTTGCCCGCGAAAGGCAAAGGTCACGAGTTCGAGTCTTGGTCCGGCACACAGTTTTAATCTGCCAGGAAGTTTCAAGAATGGATAGCTTTGAGAGATTAAATACTGAAGGGAGCAGAGGGTCAAGTAGGTAATAAGACGAGGGCTAGTAGAAATCCTTGGGTAACAGAAGAGATATTGAACTTAATTGATGAAAAGAGAAAATATAAAAATGCAGTAAATGAAGCAGGTAAAAAGGAATACAAACATCTCAAAAATGAGATAGACAGGAAGTGCAAAATGGCTAAGCAGGGCTGGATAGAAGACAAATGTAAGGATGTCGAAGCATATATCACTAGGAGTAAGATAGATACTGCTGAGAGGAAAATTACAGAGACCTTTGGAGAAAAGAGAACCACCTGTATGAATATCAAGAGCTCAGATGAAATACCAGTCCTAAGCAACAGAAGAGAAAGCAGAAAGGCGGAAGGAGCATGTAGAGGGTCTATACAAGGGCGAAGTACTTTAGGGCAATATTGTGGAAATGGAAAAGGACGTAGATGAAGATGAAATGTGAGGTATGCTACAGTGTGATGAGTTTGACAGAACACTGAAAGACCCGAGTCTAAACAAGGTCCCAGGAGTAGACAACATTCCATTAGAACTACCAATAGCCTTGGGAGAGCCTGCCCTTGCAAAACTGTACCATCTGGTGGGCAAGATGTATGAAACAGGCAAAATACCCTCAGACTTCAAGAAGAATATAATAATTCCAATCCCAAAGAAAGCAGGTGTTGACAGGTGTGAAAATTACCGAACTATCAGTTTAATAAGCCACAGTTTCAAAATACTAACGCGAATTGTTTACAGACAAATGGAAAAACTGGTACAAGCCAACCTTGGAGAAGGTCAGTTTGTTTTCTGTAGAAATGTTGGAACATGCAAGGCAATACTGACCCAATGATTTATCTTAGCAGATAGATCAAGGAAAGGCAAACCTACGTTTCTAGCATTTGTAGACTTTGAGAAAGCTTTTTACAATGTTAACTGCAATACTCTCTTTCAAATTCTGAAAGTGGCAGGAGTAAAATGCAGGAAGTGAAAGGCTATTTACAATTTGTACAGATGGCAATTATAAGAGTCGAGGGGCATCAAAGGGAAGCAGCGGTTGGGAAGGGAGTTAGACAGGGTTGTAGCCTATCCCGTATGTTAATCTGTATATTGAGCAAGCAGTAAAGGAAACAAAAGAAAAATTTGGATTAAGAATTAAAATCCATGGTGAAAAAATAAAAACTTTGAGGTTTGCAGAAGACACTGTAAGTCTGTCAGAGACAGCAAAGGACCTGGAAGAGCAGTTGAACGGTATGGACAGTGTCTTGAAAGGAGGATATAAGATGAACATCAACAAAAGGAAAATGAGGATAATGGAATGTAGTTGAATTAAATCAGGTGATGTTCAGGGAATTAGATTAGGACATGAAACACTTAAAGTAGTAGACGAGTTTTGCTATTTGGGGAGACACTGATGATGGTCGAAGTAGGGAGGATAAAAACAGATTGGTTATGGCAAGGAAAGCGTTTCTGAAGAAGATAAATTTGTTAACACTGAATACCGATTTAAGTGTCAGGAAGTCGTTTCTGAAAGAATTTGTATGGAGTGTAGCCATGTATGGAAGTGAAACATGGAAGATAAACAGTTTAGACATGAAAAGAATAGAATAGAATCTTTCAATGCGGAAAATTAGACGGGTAGATCATGTAACTAATGAGGAGGCACTGAATAGAAATGGGGAGATGAAGAATTTGTAGCACAACTTGACTAGAAGAAGGGATCGGTTGATAGGACACATTCTGAAGCATCAAGGGATCACCGATTTAGTATTCAAGGGAATTGTGGAGGGTAAAAATCATAGAGGGAGACCAAGAGATGAATATGCTAAGCAGATTCGGAAGGATGTAGGTTGCAGTGGTTATTTGGAGATGGAGAGGCCTGCACAGCACAGGATAGAGTAGCATGGAGAGCTGCATTAAACCAGTATCTGGACTGAAGGTAACAGCAACAACAACAACAACAACAACCAGAACAAAAACAACAACAACCAGAACAACAACTACAACCAGAACAACAACAATCTGGGTGGAATGGCGGCACCAAGATGAAATTTCTTATGCAAATCTTTGGACAATGAGCTCCTTTTCAAAAGTAAAAGTTTCTTGGGCTTAATCCCTTCTGTGGGGTCACTACATAGTCTTCCGTAAGCCAGGTCGTTGAGTAGTAAATCCATTTTAAGGAAGTAATCATCCCATGTCATTACTGTGGCATTCCCCTTGTCAGCTGGTAAAACTACTACAACATCATAATTCCTGACTGAACAAATGGTTACTCTCTGTGGAAGGGATGTCATCTCGTGGTGGTTGAGCCCGATGTAGCATGTGGGACACTTCTTGCCTTCTTTCTTCCACCTGGTCCTGTGAATAGTGGTGCATATATGGTTTGGTGGCCCATATAGGATGTCGATTTACAGTCTGGCATCAGTTCTCAGTGGGACTTATCAGCAGAAGAAGCATTCTCCTGAAGATGGAAAACAGTTGGATCGACGAAATATTGAAGTGAGCTGATTTTAGAATCCAGCAGGAAACAGAGACTTTCAAGACTTATTATGCCAGGAAAGCCTAATGTTCTCTTTCTCTCTGTGTAGATCACCACTCAACTGCTTTCTCAGAAAGTTAAGAAAAGTTTTCATCAATCTCAAGGTTGGTCCGAACACTATGCTGCTGTACTAAACATAGCCCTATTGGAGGTGGCACGCCACTGCCTTCCTCTAAACTGACTTACCAGCCAGTTACTTTTTGTATGTAACTTAAAAATGAAAGAATCTGAAATATCCAACTGCTCCTGTTCATCTGTGCTAGGCATAACAACTCTTCTGTAAACAGCTTTCAACTGAAGAAATCTGTGCACTGTAAAATGTTTTGGGAGTTTTACCAGTTTGAACACACAAACCAAATAAAATTTTTAGATACCAACTTCAAGACCAAATAAAGTTCCTGAACAATTCTCAGTTTCAAAATAATAACTGAGCCTCAGAAATAGGTAATTATGATTAATGACATAACATATGTTGGGTTTCTAATTTTTGTACAAATAGGTATTACAGCCCCTAAAACCTTTGAATGTGTGTGTGTGTGTGTGAGCACATTAATTTATCTGGCCTTTAAGTTTCGAAGTAAAGAAATCTAAGCACTTGATTCGTTTTAAGCTTTCCGTACATATTTTCCAACCTCCTCTTCGATCACAGATTTGGAAACACATTGGAAAAGTTAAAAATATATCAATTTTTATTTTTTCCATTGTGTTCAATACAAGTATCGAAGTAATTTCATCTTTAGTCTCATTATCTATAGTTAATAGCTTTTCCACACAATAAGCGTGTAACTTGACAACTTATTGTGATGTATTGCATGATCTTTATTTGTATTTTGTTTCTCTTAAATCAAACTGTGCATTTACAGGCTGGAGAAGCTTTCTTTAAGCATGCACACGCTATCATACTTTGAGAAACACCTCACAGTAAATCATCATGGATTTGTTATCAGAGCACCTTCCCCAGACAGCTTTCCTCAGTCCTGTGTCAGAAGCTTGAAGTTCTCTTACCAGAGATGGACAAAATTTAACTATTGGAATTTTTTCACCTTTGTTACTACTACATCCCCATTCCAAATGCACCTTCATGAATGTTGCCACTTTCCCCCAAGTTGTTATAGTCATTTTTTCATTGTAGCACCTGTATACGAAGTAAAAGCTATGACATAACTGGTCTGAAAGCTGCAAAGCACAAAACATTTTATTCCAAACTGAATGTGATAGAATATACTGTATGAAAGATAACTGCCATTTTAACAACAATAAGCTTGTGATAAGGATGAAACATGCTGTGGAATGTCGTGAAACTTCAAATAGGAATGAAAGAATACTGTTCCTAAAATCTCCAATGCAAAGAATATGACTGATATGCCTCGGTATATAATCTACTGGTTTCATCTGCTGAAGATTCAATCACGTTTGTTAACATTACAACCACCTACGTAATAGTGTGTTGGTTTACCTCTAGAACGCAATACAGCAGTTATTGTATGTGATGTGGATTTGACAAATCCTTGGCAAGTTTCTGCAAGTAAGTGGCCCCAGATATCTATGCTCTGTCAAGAAAATCCTGAAAATATGGACTGGTGGTCTCTGGGCACAGAGCTGGCACCTGATAGTATCTGAGATGTGTTCCACTGGGTATGCATCAAGCGAATTTGGTGGAAAGACACCAACTTGCATTCACCATCATGCTCCTCAAACCACTGTAGCACCAATTTGGCCTTGTGACAAGGACATTTAACCTGTTCAAAAATGTCAACCCTTTCTGGGAACATAGCGAGCATTAAGGTATGCACATGGTAAGCAATAAAGTTCTTGTAGTCTTTAGCTGTCAGTTTTGATTACTACCGTATATGCCATGGAAATGCAGGTGCATGCCCCTGTGGCATAATACTGCTTCTAATGGTCTTTATCTGGGGTGTGGTGCACATTTCAAGCAGATGTCCCCTGGATACATAGCCAGCCACAAGCGTTTACTTGGTATAACAAGAAATGTGATTCACCCAACCAAGCCACTCATTCCACTGACACACGATCCAACCTGCCATCATAGTTATGTCGTGGTTCAATATGGAAACACGTATGGGCCATCTGCTACAGAGACCTGTGCTCAACAATGCAAGGTAAACATTGTTCCGCGACACTTGTGACTGCACCAACATTTCTTTGTTTCACAAGATTTTACAGATCATTACTTATACTGTTTACAGAGGTAGCAAGCCTCAAACCTGAGGTCAGGACATCCAACACACTGTTGCCTATTAACTGTTTGTGTCCTTCAGCCACTTTCCACAGATGAACACAACAGTAGTATGTGAACAACTGTTCATTAGCTGCTTGTTACCAGGTGCTTGGCTGTATTAATCTGCTCTACATCGCCAGTATAATAAATCGCCATTCATCTCTGCTCTGCTTACAAACTTTTCTTACTGCATCGCATGTCTGCAATGCTACCAGGCACCATTTGTTCAGTCTTGTCATGTGCGGTGGTCATTGTTTTGGCTCAACTGTTTATGTGATGATATGCAAGACATCAGAAAAGACCAACTCAAGAACATTTTCACAGCTTTTGTCACATGGAACTGGAGGTAACTGGACTTAAAGCTAACAAGTAGGAAAATAAAAATTTCCCAAAACAATGATGCGGGACTGGCATTTTTGTGAAATAATGTGAGATTGGTGATTTTCATGAAATACTGTGATGTTTGTTCTTTTCTCATATAAAAAAAACACCCCACTAAATGGGTTATAATGCGACATCAAAAACAACCTGAAATTTGAAAAGACAAAAAATTCTTAAATTATTTAAACAACGTAATGGACTATGACAACATCTGTACAATATGGTTATTAGATGAATTTCAATTGCTAAGAAAGGATCCTGCACCAGGATATTAAACCCAATGTTCTATATTGAGGCATTCACAATGACAGCTATGCTATAGCAGTAACAGCAAACAAGTTTATTACAGAGTGCAGCCACTCTTTGCCTTCTATAGCTGAACATTTCGCATCTGCCTTTTATCCAACACTAGGTCTACATCAATTGATAGTAATTCATTTTCCTATCCAATAATGTGTACAGGTGTGCAGAACACATACAGAACATGTTGACTGGAAACTGCAGCAACAATGTCATCAATCTATCACATTTTTTCAATACAACATTTGTAAATCAAATGCATACGCTTAAATGATAATTTGTTGGTGTCTGCGACCAATCATGGGAAAGTATGTACATAATTATGATGCTGAGATATTACAACCTGTTACTTTAGATTATCCGTCTTGAACTGACTGCAATTTAATTAAAAAAGAGTTACATCAGACATGTTTTGCTTATATTTGTAAAGCATCATCCATGGTTATTGGAGTTTCTTTACATATTTTGCTCCTGGTAGTGCAGAATGAGAAACAGGTAAAAAAAGTGAAGTGCAAAAAATGCAGTGCAGAAAACAATGCAGAATGGCAAAAACTGCCCACCACTGATAGCAAAGATGGAAGGAGCAGAATACGCCAAGAAACACCAATAATCACAAATGACGCTATATAAACAAAAGCTAAATGTGGCTGGTGTAATTCTTTTTAATTAAGTTGTAATCAGCCCAAGGCAGATAATCTATAGTAACAGATTTTAACAGCTGCTGTGGAAGACGGGCGTGCAAACAACATATTAAGATATTACATCACTATATAGAAGGGTGGGAGAGTTTGAGACACAGGGGGTAGCAGGAGGGGGGGAGGGAAGCAGGAGGGGGGAGCAAGAGGGGGGGAGTGGGTGAAGAGAGTGGGAGTGGGAGTGGAAGGGAAAGGGGAGGGGAGGGGAAGGGAAGAGAGTGGGAGTGGGAAGGGAAGGGAAGAGAGTGGGACTGAGAGTGGAAGGGGAAGAGAGTGGGAGTGAGAGTGGAAGGGGAAGAGAGTGGGAGTGAGAGTGGAAGGGGAAGAGAGTGGGAGTGAGAGTGGAAGGGGAAGAGAGTGGGAGTGAGAGTGGAAGGGGAAGAGAGTGGGAGTGAGAGTGGAAGGGGAAGAGAGTGGAAGGGGAAGAGAGTGGAAGGGGAAGAGAGTGGAAGGGGAAGAGAGTGGAAGGGGAAGAGAGTGGAAGGGGAAGAGAGTGGAAGGGGAAGAGAGTGGAAGGGGAAGAGAGTGGAAGGGGAAGAGAGTGGAAGGGGAAGAGAGTGGAAGGGGAAGAGAGTGGAAGGGGAAGAGAGTGGAAGGGGAAGAGAGTGGAAGGGGAAGAGAGTGGAAGGGGAAGAGAGTGGAAGGGGAAGAGAGTGGAAGGGGAAGAGAGTGGGAGTGGGAGTGGAAGGGGAAGAGAGTGGGAGTGGGAGTGGAAGGGGAAGAGAGTGGGAGTGGAAGGGGAAGAGAGTGGGAGTGGGAGTGGAAGGGGAAGAGAGTGGGAGTGGGAGTGGAAGAGAGTGGGAGTGGGAGTGGAAGAGAGTGGGAGTGGAAGGGGAAGAGAGTGGGAGTGGAAGGGGAAGAGAGTGGGAGTGGAAGAGAGTGGGAGTGGAAGAGAGTGGGAGTGGAAGAGAGTGGGAGTGGAAGAGAGTGGGAGTGGAAGAGAGTGGGAGTGGAAGAGAGTGGGAGTGGAAGAGAGTGGGAGTGGAAGAGAGTGGGAGTGGAAGAGAGTGGGAGTGGAAGAGAGTGGGAGTGGAAGAGAGTGGGAGTGGAAGAGAGTGGGAGTGGGAGGGGAAGAGAGTGAGAGTGGGAGTGGAAGGGGAAGAGAGAGAGAGTGGGAGTGGAAGGGGAAGAGAGTAGGAGTGGGAGTGGAAGGGGAAGAGAGTGGGAGTGGGAGTGGGAGTGGAAGGGGAAGAGAGTGGGAGTGGGAGTGGGAGTGGAAGGGGAAGAGAGTGGGAGTGGGAGTGGGAGTGGAAGGGGAAGAGAGTGGGAGTGGGAGTGGAAGGGGAAGGGAGTGGGAGTGGAAGGGGAAGAGAGTGGGAGTGTGAAGGGGAAGAGAGTGGGAGTGGGAAGGGGAAGAGAGTGGGAGTGGGAAGGGGAAGAGAGTGGGAGTGGGAAGGGGAAGAGAGTGGGAGTGGGAAGGGGAAGAGAGTGGGAGTGGGAAGGGGAAGAGAGTGGGAGTGGGAAGGGGAAGAGAGTGGGAGTGGGAAGGGGAAGAGAGTGGGAGTGGGAAGGGGAAGAGAGTGGGAGTGGGAAGGGGAAGAGAGTGGGAGGGGAGGGGGAAGGGAAGAGAGTGGGAGGGGAGGGGAAGGGAAGAGAGTGGGAGGGGAGGGGAAGGGAAGAGAGTGGGAGGGGAGGGGAAGGGAAGAGAGTGGGAGGGGAGGGGAAGGGAAGAGAGTGGGAGGGGAGGGGAGGAGAAGAGAGTGGGAGGGGATTGGAGGGGAAGAGAGTGGGAGGGGAGGGGGAAGGGAAGAGAGTGGGAGGGGAGGAAAGGAAAGAGAGTGGGAGGGGAGGGAAAGGGAAGAGAGTGGGAGGGGAGGGAAAGGGAAGAGAGTGGGAGGGGAGGGAAAGGGAAGAGAGTGGGAGGGGAGGGAAAGGGAAGAGAGTGGGAGGGGAGGGAAAGGGAAGAGAGTGGGAGGGGAGGGAAAGGGAAGAGAGTGGGAGGGGAGGGAAAGGGAAGAGAGTGGGAGGGGAGGGAAAGGGAAGAGAGTGGGAGGGGAGGGAAAGGGAAGAGAGTGGGAGGGAGGGAAAGGGAAGAGAGTGGGAGGGGAGGGAAAGGAAGAGAGTGGGAGGGGAGGGAAAGGGAAGAGAGTGGGAGGGGAGGGAAAGGGAAGAGAGTGGGAGGGGAGGGAAAGGGAAGAGAGTGGGAGGGGAGGGAAAGGGAAGAGAGTGGGAGGGGAGGGAAAGGGAAGAGAGTGGGAGGGGAGGGAAAGGGAAGAGAGTGGGAAGGGAGGGAAAGGGAAGAGAGTGGGAGGGGTGGGAAGAGAGTGGGAGGGGAGGGAAAGGGAAGAGAGTGGGAGGGGAGGGAAAGGGAAGAGAGTGGGAGGGGAGGGAAAGGGAAGAGAGTGGGAGGGGAGGGAAAGGGAAGAGAGTGGGAGGGGAGGGAAAGGGAAGAGAGTGGGAGGGGAGGGAAAGGGAAGAGAGTGGGAGGGGAGGGAAAGGGAAGAGAGTGGGAGGGGAGGAAAGGGAAGAGAGTGGGAGGGGAGGGAAAGGGAAGAGAGTGGGAGGGGAGGGAAAGGGAAGAGAGTGGGAGGGGAGGAAAAGGGAAGAGAGTGGGAGGGGAGGGGAAGGCATCCATGTTGAGGCATTTAGTCACCTGTAGCAGAACACTGCAATACAAATTCTAGTACTGGAGACATGACATTAGCCACAGTATGGATGTACCTACTACAAAATTTCACATTAGTCACTAACCAAGTGAGTTAGTGTGTGCTGCAACTGAGAATTTTAATTGTCTCTTAGCTTTTTATTATTTTGTAGTAAAACTAATTATACTTCCTATTGCACTTTTTCATATATTTCCACCTCCAGCAACTGAAGTCACTTTTTTTGCCATACCTGTAATCTCTGTTCAGACACCATACATGGAGCCTAGTCTCTCCTTCAGCTGTGGTGGGAATTGGTCAGAGAATCGTTTCCAGTTCTCTTCACCGACCTGGTTTTTGAATCCATGCAGGATCTGGAATTTTGATGATGAAATTTTGGTTTCATGCGGAATTGTTTGAAGTAACTGCATACAAATTCGTAAAATTATGTACAAAATGTTCTACTTTGCCAAATCATGAAGGCTAAATTAAATATGTTGTTTCTTGACCATTGATGAGAAGAAAAAAAATGATGCAATACACTAACATTTCCAGAGAGTTGGTTAAGTAACACACAGCTTAAGTAAAATGCATTACCAAATACTATAGTCACAAAATTGTTGACTAGTGATATACTCTTGCCACAATTGCAGGTAATGTCTAATTTGACTGCTCCCCCTTCCGAAAATGTGCAGTATATAACTAGGTATGGAGAGAAACTGCCATTGGATATTTGTCTTTTAGCATACCTAATGAGGTCTAACGATCACAATAGACTTTACAACCTCTGGTAATCCCACACCAATGGTCATTTGGACTGAGGTCTGGGGACCTAGGTAGCCAAGCACGATGGAAATGGTAGCTCAGCACACAATCCTCACAAATGATGTGTGCAAGAGATCTGTCAGAAGTGTAACAATATGGAGTGGAGTGCCATCCTGCATAAAAGCCGTACCTTCCAGCAGAAGTTTATCAGCCAGGCTTGGGATGATCTCACTCTCTCGCTTGCTCTAACAGCAGCTCACTTTATACACGATTCCCTTGCACTGTCATTGAAGTGTTGCTGTCCCGCACCATCTGTTGGCTGGTTTTTGCACTTTTTTTCGGTTTCAATAAAACCCATACCATTTCAGGCATGTGTGTCAATTTTTATCTCCCTACATACATTATTCTGCACTTTCAAGTAACACACTTGAGTGTCACTGAGTATTACACATTGTCAGACATAACTTAAACATTTTTTATGTAGTAGCAATGAGAGCAAGCTAGAAATTAGATCTGCTTTAGGGTTATCTGCCCTTTATAAGAACAGATAGCACCTGCTACTGAAAGAGAACCACTATAATATGAATGTCACTGAAGTAGATGTTACGTACAGATCAGTAACACTTTGGGCAGCAATAGTGGTCAGAATATGTAGTCATAAATTATAAAATAAACCTTATGTAATGGAAAGTTTAGTATCGTACACAATGCATTTTTGTAAAGGCTGTTACAGACATTCACCCCTGTACAAACACGTTACCAGGAACATTACAGAACTATTACAGCCTGTCACAATGATGGCGTGAGGATACAGAATTTGGCTGAAGTAAATTCAGATATTTATTGTCTTATGCAGTAGAGGTGCAAAATTTATGTGCCCTCGTAATCTATAAATGAGTAAGCACATGTACAGTCACTCCCGTTTTAATTTTATTAACAGTGTACCGGACAAGAACTTGTTATTTATATATAGACAATATTCTGTATTTTTATTTGTTTGAGGTACTTCTTGTGTAACGTGCAGCCGATGGAGTTTGCCAGCAGACAGCTCTATGTCACAGCAGATGTTGCGTGGAGCTACCGATACCGTACTGTGTGCCAAGGAGGACATCAGGGTATTCCATTCCATGCAGAAGCAGACTTAGCCACTGCTCAAACCACATACCCTTTGTTCACTCAAGTAATCATTACTTTAAAGTGATTGAAATTAATAATAATAATAATAATAATAATAATAATAATAATAATAATAACCATCATCATCAAAATAATTAACTATCGCTAAAGTTGAGTTTCTAATAATTTTAAAAAATGTGGAAGAACAATGGTTTTCGTAAATTCAGTAAGGAAAAGAGGTTTATTTAAGATGCAAGTCTTCGCTACATGCAATTTTTTACCACTTTCAGGATCAGAACAATTAATAACCAATCTATAATACTTAGCAATGTAACATTACATCATTTTAGGAACTTGTGTGCGACATAATATTTCACTGTTAAGTCACTGAAGAACAGAAGTTTTTAGGTTTATTGGTTCCACAGTAAACAATCTGTACAAGCAGATGTACCATATATGTGCACCTGCTTAATACGACTGAACAAAACTCACTGTATTTTGAGTACTTTAGTTTATCATTTTGGTATTCAGAAGCCCAAAGCAAAAACAAACTCAGTATTACTGAATCATGAGGTTCCATAATCTGTCAAATGTTTGCTTATTCCACTAACATTACAGAGTGAATAAACAAGCAACTAGCTAACAGATGTTACAGGAGAATTCTAATGGAATTTATACCAACATACAATGAAATATAATACCATTCTCACCTTGTGAAACATTTCTTTTAAGTCAGGCTTTGGGCTGACCCATGAAGCAACTGCGTCACAAAAGAAAATGAAGTCTGGAACAACTCCAGCAGGATTGACAGTTATCATCTGACACATGCCACGAAAAGCAGAATCCTTTTCTTCATTGTCACGGATGTTTCGTAGTGATGTACACCTATGACAGTCCATAGACAACTGTATTTTAAGTTGCTTCTCATACACTGAAAGATTCTATAGTTTAAGCACCACTTAGTTCCTACCGAGACATTTCATGAAAAACTTTGTAAAATGACTTCTTTGAACTCTGATATGTATACTGGAAAATAACATATCTTGACTGAAAGACTTCACTTAACAATTTTGAGTTTTCTTGTCTAACTTTTGCTGTTGGTAGTACGAAGTACACAGATAAATTTGTTATGCACAGTACGTGGTAAATTCCTGAAACACAACTGATAAGTGATGCACAGCATCTGCTATAAGGGAAGAACATGTCTCTTCAGAGACTGCAACAAAAGTGATCCCAACTTGGAGAGCAGACACAAGAAAAGGGATGTGGAGAACTATAGAAATGTAAGGGATTATTCAGAAGAATTAATGTGAGCCATACAGGGTGCTCCAAGCCTTTAGTGTCAAAATTATATAATTTTAACAGGAACTGAAACCACATACTTTGAGATAAGTAACTAACAATCTGAAATGAACATTCCAATAGGTACAATGACGTTAGGGAGCCATACATGTGAGTCATAGCTTTGTACATGGCTCGTGTTTATTAATAAAGAACTGCCAGAGCACTGACACTGGTTGTTTTCTTTGAAAAATAACAACCATGTCACATATCCATGGTGTTAGTTTAGTACTGAAAAAAAAAAAAAAAAAGGGTTGAATATTCTCCATTTTAAAAGACTTCAAGTGAAAAGTGAGGTTCCAGCTTCCTCTTTCTACATTCCACAGCATCTTTAAAAATTTTGGATTTCAAACATACTTTCTTTAAACACACTTTCTAACAAGGAACTCACCTCTCACTTCCACAAGCTCTCCTAAATTTAACTTGCTCACACCCACTAATCCATTGCTGTAAGTCACTCAAACCTACCAATCCCCCCCCCCCCCCCCTCTTGCTTATTCTCAGTCACTCAATCAGCCCAACACACTGTCATCATCTCTGTCTCCCTCTAACTGTCATAGTCTCCTTCAGTCTGCCAGACTACTACTGTATCCTTTCACTGTCACTGCATCCCTCTTCCTCTCTCTTACTGCTACTATCCCATTCATTCCTTCCCACTGCTTCTGTTGTCTTCTCACTATCACTAACTCTCTCTTCCACGTTGTCTCTCATTATCACTGGATCTCGCTCACTTCCGCTTACTCCTGTTTATTCCTATCCCACTAGCACTGTCTCCTTCACTTTATTTCTAGCACTGTTGTCTTAACTACCAACTATGTTCTACTGTCACAGTGACCCCTTCTTTCTCTCACACTGCCATTGCCTTCTCCTCCATTTCCATGCCACAACCACTGTCTACTATCTTCCAGTATTCATGACTTCTCTTTCCCACTGCCACTTTCTGCTCCTCTGTCAGCATAAAAAAGTGCAAATATGTTTGCACACCAACATTTTTGGGAAAATTTTTTAAAGGCGCTGATGAAGGTAGAATGAGGCAACTAGTACCCTACTTTCCAGTCAGTATTTTAAACAAGAACATACTGTACTTGACTTTACAGTGCTCCAATAGGAGCATTTTTCTACCAGTTCCCTTTCTTTGTCTGCCCAGCTGAGCAATCACCCTTATGAAATGAACTTTATGCATCACCAAAATTTTGCTAGTTTTCTTATGTGAAACTGAAATAACACAAAACTAATTTTACATCTCAGACTAGATTTCAAACAAACAAAACTTTTGCAAGTGCTTCAATACTACAATGTGGAGTTCCCAAAACCTGTCTGATGATAACATACAGACACTCTCTCTCTGCTACGTAATTTTATAAACTATTTTCCATTTTACAAAGGATTTCACATGTATATTTGAAGTGTACAAGTCAGGTAACTGGAAAAAAAGATATAGATATAAAGAAAATTTTCAAAGTTGTTTGAGATAGGGATCTTAGGAATATATCATAAAAATTAGAGCCATTTGCTGTGTGCAGACATCTAAGAAACCACAATTCAGTTTTCGTACAAGAGCCATGGTTTTGGGGTATTTCTTGATAACAAATGAAGACTTCCGAGAACACGAAGATGGCATTTCTAGATAAAAGCTTTGAGAATATACATTAAAATTTGCCCCCTTAAGGTGCGCACTGACCCTACTGAATGCAGAAAGAACCAACCAACATGCTCCATTTGCTAACTCTGGATGAAGTGTGCATAGTCAAACGTTGACCCTGTACAGCATGATGGTTGCAGTTAAGACCATCAGTCTGTTGATTGTATAAATAGCCCCTAAACAAAGGACTATCTGAAACACCTGACCTGAACAATAGAACCCAAGGCATGAGGCCTGGAAAAATATTTTATGTGTAGCAATGTGGAACACTTTGGTAGGACATGTTCTCACATGCATACCGATGTAATGCATGGTGAAGCGGGATGTAGTATTTTGAAAGCTGAGCATGTTTATAGACTTTAAGTTTCACAACGAATGCCAACCCTCAATTTGACTGAATTTATTGCTGTGAATAGAATGATGCAAGGAACTGCATGTTCAGGACACAGAGACTGGCAACGATTTCCTATGAACTTTATGGACTATTTGGTTGCAGAGATGTAATGAATGAGAAGTTTATCGCGTAGTGATAAGAAAAACCTGATCTAATGACAAATGAAGCTATAAAAATAACACAATAGGCATGCTTCTCTTATTAGACCATGCATATACTACCAAATGCACAGCAAAGAAATTTAAAACTAACTCTGAAAATTTGTTTTCTTATTCATCTGCTGATATTTTTCACATTTCAATAGCTTTGTGTAATAAAAGCAGCCCTACTGAAATTTAGTTCAATCAATGGGTATTTGACATTCTTTCCTTTCCATTACTGCCAAAAGATTGTAATTTCTTCCCCTTGGAAGAATTGTGCTGAAATCTGTTATGTTATCTGTTGTCTAGACTTTCAGAAACAAAGCTCAACCGAGGTACAGAAATAATTTAATGTAGTCATATTCATCTCAATGTATTGTTCCAGTTCTCTACCACTTTCCTGACATTCTTTTACATTTTTCTTATCATGTCTATTTTTTAAAGTCACCTTCTGCCATTAGTTTCACTGCTTAGTAAATCTATACTATTGCCGTGGTTGTTGTAACACAAGAGTCCACATTTAGCCTGTAAAACTCTGTATGTTCTCGGCACCATTCATCAAAACAAACTGATTTCTAATACACACCGTTACTGTTTTTACTTGAGCAAAAATCAGACTACTGAGTTAATTAATTGATGCTAATGATCGTAATCATACTACAGCAGTTTGTTATAAGAGTTCTCTGAAGATAAGTTTGTTGTGCTTATTAAATCTTTACCATACTACTTTGCTCCATGTTATTCTCATTTACCAATACAATATGGAGAAGTTAAGGCCATTATAACTCAATTTTTCTTTCTGCACTTTCAGTGTTTTGCTTTGGTATACAACTACAGTAATTACACAGGCAACTGCTTATCTGGTAACCAGTTTTTTTCTCATAATACTTTTCATCACAATTCCTTTGTTTCCATCAACTATTTCCACAAAGTCTTGGGCCCGTCTTTACATACGTGAAAGCAGATCATTAACTTACAACAAAAACTGTTCACATGATGTAGGTTCCTTTGAACATTTAATGTAATCCTCAAACTTCAAGGCACTAAACAGTTTACTTGGTACCCAAACCTCTGATGAATTAACACCTTACACTTATCATGAGGGTGGGTGAAGGAGTCACCATTTCTGAGTGCTGACACATAAGGAAAACGTGTGATCAGTAATGTTCTCGTGGCCCCAAGTTGCATTTCAACCACTTTAAGTGACTCAATGGACTTATTTTGTTCAAGGTATATAGAAAATAATATGACGACTAGGGCATATCAGTCACAAACAGGTTCTTTACTCGCACCCTTACTTTCAACGTCGTCAGGTTCCACATATTTTAAATGTGCGCTAATTAGAAAATTTAATTATTCTCCTGTGCTGCTGGAGCAAAAATTTTTACTTATCAGATGATAGCATTATCAATAACCACAAAATGGTATTTCAGCTTCTTTACATCTGATCCATTAAACAATTAAGCACGTTACAATTCAGTTCTTGATATGATTAATAATAATAATAATAATAATTTTGCCACAAAATTCAAATTTCTCCTCACTTCCTATTCATTTCTTGCCCAAATTCGAGCTAGGTGTACTCCCTTTGTATCCATGTGACTACGACCTCTTGGCACCAGTGGCAATAATAACACGGCTATTATTTGAGCTTGTCATACTCTTTCTTTACTGAAAAATGTGGTCACAATTTAGCACATGCTCATATTATACTAATTAAAGGAAAAGTTTCCTGCGTAACTACCAAATTAAATCAGGCACATTCTGAGTTTTGTACAAAAACAATGTATAAAACATAGATGCAAGTGACAGCAACTTCAACATTGGCAATACACACACATTTATAGATCATCAATCCCTCACATTTTATCAAACTCATACTTTCAATATCACTGAAAAATGTTATTTTAAACAAAACAAAAAAACCTAAATACTTTAATACAGCAACAAACACAGAATAAAATTCTTGGACCAAACCCTCATCCAGGTACGTGAGTGCTAATTATGCCTGATGAAGAAAATATTTCTGAAACAAACACAGGAAAACAATGTTTTCATGCTAAAGTCACGATACTGTTATTAATAGAAAGAAACACTGAAAAATTTTCACTGAGTATTAACTGTAAATCATACACTGCATCTTTTCATTACAACCAAGATAACTAAATATAGTACTAAAGTTTTTAATACTGACAGTGAGTTTAGTAGAAAAGGATTTCTTGCAAAGCTGGAATAATTTAGTTGGCGGACTGACAAAATTTAACACATTATGCGTAAATTATGTTCCATAACAATTTTGACACTCAATGATGGTAACTCTCTCACTGTGCCTAGTTTATTTTAACAGCCCGAACAAGCTCAGCATACATTTTCCAAAACTGCTGCACAGTTTCTACGACAACTATGTGCCCATTATCAATGGCAGACAACACATACTTTGCCTATTGTTCCTGAATCACTGAACACTGCTTTATCCAGTTCGAAAATCTAAAGTTAAATAAAAAAATAACTATGTGTAACTGTTGTAATGAAACAATAAATGATGACCTTTGTTAACACATGTCAACCATGATAATGATAGTGAAAGAGTCACTACCAACGAGCAGTTAATATTGGATGTTTTTACTCTACATAAACATGGAACTGTCATAATGTTGCAACACTGAATTAAAGAAAACTTAAAAACAGAACACAAAATTTAACTCTTGACAGTGTTCCAAAAACATTACTTAAAAAGAGAAACAAGAATGAGCATACTGTAATAACCTAAATAATGGTAAAGGTGATAAGAAAAAACATACTAATAACACCAATAATAATAATAATAATAATAATAATAAAATAAAGGGGTTACACACCACTGGCGCACAAACTGCTGTAACAGGGGTGCGACGTCATGGGGGCACACATAACCTAGCCGGCCAATAGTTATGGCTACAGCGCGAGCGAGCGAACGATCGAGCGGGTCGGGCAAGAAAAGAAAAAACAAACAAAAACAATAAATAAGAGAACACAATAACTTAATATCAATATTCACCTACCTAAATACATTCTAACCAGAATATAACAAGTATCATTTTAACAGTGCACATTCTGGAAAACATATTCAGCACAGCTCTCACAAAAATAAAAAAAAGTAAAACAAATTCAAGTACTAAATGAGGTTGCAGAAGAAACTTTGATGAGATACGAGTACGAAACACATGCATTAAGTTCTTGTGAATACATCAATTCAGTTCCTTGCACTTTTTTGGAATGTAATTAAAATTTTCATTAGAATGTGGATCTTTATAGACGAATGCTCTCAATATTCGAACATTACATTAGTTTGGTCAGCTTTCAGTTCAGTTTCAAGCACTCAGCTATGAACTGACAATGAAACTTCAAGAATTTTAATTTTCTTCATATTTTGCATTTTCTCCCAGGACTACTGCACCTAATTGCAATAAGTTACCTTGTGTTTACAATGGTCTTTAGTCTATCGCAGCACATCACATCATAACTATGATAATTGATAACAAGATGTACCATAATCTCTATCATCATCTTGCATCAATATGAGAATTAGCTTTGACTGGATCATAGTAAGGGCACATTCATGATATCTGCTAAATATGAATTAAAATACAGGACCTGAGATAGTGGCTGGGGTAATAAATGACAAGTTGTTACTTACATGTTTGACAAATGCCAAGAAAGAAGAAGAGTGTTCCCAAAAGGCAAAGTCATCTTGTGGTTTTATTATGACTTACGGAAAGTTTTTGTTGCTCAGAGGTTTTGTTCTTGTGCCGTACTTTGTGAATTACTCAATGCATGTTTGAAAATGGCAGAAAGACAGTGTGCATTGGATACTCAGTAAGTCCATAAAATTAAGACTATCACAAGCTTTACCCAATTCCTGGGTAATGAGCTTCAGGATTTAAATACTTCATTTTTAGACAATTTTACTGTAATGAACAGATATTACTTTGTCAACAATTGCTAATTTACGGAAAGATAGCATAAAAATATAGCATGTAATAAGGCACAATGGAGCACAGATCCTTGCAGTGAATAAATCAGCTTGTGAGAATAAAGAACAATGTAAAAATGACAAGAGTAAAATGCAATAAGAAACAGACTTTCACATCTCAAAAAATGACAACTATGACAGACAGGTTATTTTTACAACTGCTAGCATTTTAATGCCATTCGACACATGCTAAAGTCAATTAAATTTATGGTTTTACATTCATTTCTTGTCCTTTACCATGAAACTAATGTTTTAACTGTGAATCACTGAAAGCTGAAGGAATTTTTTTCTACCTGTTTTACACCAATCATCATCACATTTGGAAAAAACTTTACCGATGTTTCAACTGCAACCTCTTGAGAATATGGCTTGTGCAGTATTGTTTTCTACTCTTTCAGGTTACTGCCCACAAACTTTCTACTGTACTATTAACAGCAATGGTTTATCAAATAGTTTAAAAAACAAGACAAAATGAAGAAGACAAGTTAATTTAATTAATACATTGAAAAAGAAACAATTAAAAATCTGCAAGACAAAGTGCAAAAATAAATATTGCTGCCTACATTTATTATGCCTGAAATATAAGAAAAATTAGATCAGTCTCAAACAGCTTTCTACAAAAGTAACAAAACTTTAAAAATCAACTACTGCAATTGCAAATACACTACAGCAGAATTGAAGGTAACAGGAATCATGGCAGCTCTGACAATCTACCTTAAACACACACTGACCTATTACCAGACTTTACATAACTGAAAATTGGTAGCCATTTCAAGAGAGTGAAATTAACAGCATAGCCTTAGCCCTTTCTATCTTTAAAATTTGAACCACCGAGTTGAGCACAGCTTGTGTAGAGCTAAGGAAGAGTTTCATTCAGCTCTCGTTACATGACACCTTTTATGTCGAGCTCGTTGCTTGTACTAAGGTTTTATGAAACTAATATGCTTCTCTGAAGAAGTGTGCTGCCTCTTAATTTTGCCTATAATCACGTGAACAATGAGTGTTCGAAACACTATCAGAGATTCACTGTAACAGCTGTGTGTTTTCAAAGGCATAGTGTAGCTTCAAGTGTGTTCCAATAACTTTGCCAAAGATTTTTACTGACAGAGAGAGAGAGAGAGAGAGAGAGAGAGAGAGAGAGAGAGAATGCGTTTCTAATGACTGAACTAAAAGGTATGATCCCAGAATGTAAGTAGTGGCCAGCCCGCCAGTCTTATGTATTTAGCAAAGTTGCGAATAAAGCTGTACTGTTTATAGAGCCATGAGAAAGAAATTTTACACACTTGTGAGAAGGAAATAGTTAATTAAAATTAATAGTTAATTAAAAAAGTGAAAATGTCCAAAAATCTACAATAAGAAACTTATTATGGGATCTAAGAACTGGAGATAATTATTTTACAGGAAGACAATTATGAAAGTGTTTATTGCACTAATAATAAGAAAGCTAGTGCCTCCCCCCCTCCCTGCCCTGTGACAAAGTTTTTTCATTACATCCTTTTGACAACAGAGAATATGAAAGTACAGTTTGTCAGTTGCTTCCACTGGACTGCCTTAATGAGTTTTCTCGACCTGCAGCACACAATATTTACATCATACACACACACACACACACACACACACACACAAAATCAATCAATTTACATGTAACTCACATCACCTCACAGTACATGGTTTTTTTAACCCTATGCAGTGTCATTGAAAGACTTAAAGAAAGTACTCTGGACATTTACTTATGTGTCGCTTCACACAACTGAAGTAGTACAAAGTGCATCTAAAATTCAGTACCACTTAAAGAACTGTAGATATCCATTTTAGATGGAGACAATTATGAATGTGTTTATTGCACTAATAATAAGAAAGCTGACCCCCCCCCCCCCCCCCCCACCAAACACACACACACACACACACACACACACACACACCAAGAGAGATAAATTACTGGTGCCACCACCAAGTATTTTCTACCCCTCTGTGCAGAATGAGTCATACACCCTCTTCCTTATTTGCATATTAAGATAATCCAACTGAATTTTTATGCTGTCTTCATATCCCGTGAAGATATTTGAAAGGTATTTCATAACATTTAATGCAACAAGAAAAATGGTTTTGAAGCTTCATTACTGGTGATTTAACTCAGTTGTACAATAATATAGAAATTCTTCATTTTAAAAATGTTTTTAACCCTATGCCAACCATTCCCAGATACTACCTGAACTGGACTGGACTGGAAAGTGTCACGTCTATTTCTGCGAAATTCACATGTTTCTTTTTTGTTTGGAAATGATTATATGTACAAATTTAAAAGTTTCTCATGCTACCTGAGCGAAGACAAACAAAGCCTTCATTCTCTGAAACTGACTTAAGAAAGCATTGTTTGGGAACTTTCTGACTGGAATGTCTGCTTTTCCAAAAACTTCAACACCTTTTTCTTCCGAAATGGCCTATGTCATCTACATTTGGCTGTATTTAAGCTTCGAAAAATGATTGTTCTGTTGAAAAGCTGCAGCATTTCCCGTTTGTGAACTGAATGCTTCTCTGGTTTAAGGTGTTCCTCGACATTATTTGTCTTTTCCCGCTCCATTCAATGATTACAAAATCTGCAGACTATTAATTTCGCCCTTTCGCGGCCATTCATAGCCATGTGACCCAAGCTCGACAATGCTGAGGGTCGAACTGACAAGGCACTTAGCTTAAAGAAGAACCGAATGTACGAAATCTATTTTAACGTTACGAGACGATTTTTAGTGCAGTCTAAAAACATTACATATTTTGTTTTTCAAGTACAATAGCACAGAGTTCTAGCACTATAGGCTCAAGTGTCAGATGGCCGTGAGTGTAAACTGACTAGAATTTTGACTGCCTTAGGGGAGAGGGGAGTGGTGCAGAGAAGCAAACCCCACCAATGCCTCCCATTCACAGGGCAGCAGCAAACACACACTTGTTCTGCGAAAGCAACTGAAACATTGTTACAGAGATCGCCGACTCCTTTTGGTGTCATGTGGCAGTGAGCATTGTAATCAAAATCCATGATGGACCAGGATTAGTCATTTCATCCATTTCAAAATAAGAAAACAACGAGCAATTTACAACACAAAGCATCTGAGGATGGCTACCACACAACTGTTTATTAAGGTTAGCAGAGTATTGTTAACAATGTAGTTCAGGCCCAATCTCTTAGCAGTATTCAATGCAACCACAGTTCAAAACATGTGCCACCTAATTTGCCATGTTAAAAGTGTCCGCTCCATGTATTTTTGTTATAAAATGGCAGGTCCCATGCCTGAGTCCTACATTGCATTATTTGGCGAGTATCTTTCATAGCTCATTCAACCTCCCTCTATTGGCATGGCACCGTATCATTGCGCGAATTACTAAATTCGTTATGTTCACTCACTTTTTATTTTGCAAACAGATTCTCACTCACATCATCTTTCCAAACTGGGATGACGTACAATACCAGCAACTGAAAATCTGTTGCATTTTCAATATCTATATGCAGACAATAAAGCTATTTCTATCTATCTCTGATAAAATAATTCATCTGGACACAATTCGCTATGAAATAGTGTAATTTAGCATTTTAAGGTATAATTTGCATCTATTTAGCATTTATCGTGAAATGCTGATTTTTCTGGTCCCTACTAATGATGATTCTATGGTCTTCAATAATATAAGTACAACACACACTGCTGCAACTCATTTATGGACATTTTGGTCCAATTCTTTACAAATTAACATTTATTTTCCTTCGCTTTCAAAATTTTCTTTCCAAAATGTATTTATAACTCCTGTTTACTGTCGAATATTCAGTACTCATTATTACCACTGCTTCATATCAATGTGCCTCTGTCTACTCCAATTTATTTGTTGAAGACATACCTATTACAGGAAACCCCCTTCTTATGTGTTTACACAATTGTTAAGTGGTTCACTTTTAAATTACACTGCCTGCTTGATTAATTTGGAATTTTACAAGCCCTCACTGCTCGGTGTTAAAAAATGTTGTCACCTTACGTCATCCTGTATGGGCAAGAAAGGGCACTTTTACTTATTCGAACAATACAACTTGCACTCATACTTCTGTATAGGCAAGAGAAGGCACTTTTACTGATTGGAACAACATACCTTGTATTTACGAATGCAGTATCAATTAAGAATTGGCTATATGACTGGCAATAACCATATTACTATAGAAACATATTCACTATACATTAAGCACTGTACCTATTACCTTCATTAATTGCCAGTGAGATGGAAACGCCAACCAGTACATAAGGGTCATTCCACGTCAAACCGCCTAATTTCTGAACATTTTCCTGCTTGAACATAACATATTTCAATTAAATTTTATGTGAACATTCACACATATCCAATGAACGTTGGTAAAGTTAAGTGTTCGTTGAAGCAATACTGGCTGATTATAGTTCCTTGGTTGACTCCACGCATGACTTTCCACAGAATTAGCTCAATTTTCTGGTTGGTTGAGCTGTTATATCTTGGGCAATATTTTATTGAAAGAAATGAAACTTAGCCATCTTTTACAACTTTATGTATTCTCTTAAGAATTGTAACGAAAACAAGTTTACGGGCCATATTCAGCCAAAAAATTATAAATGAAATCACATGGGGGAGGGGTTGTCTTATTATAACTCAGGGACTAAATGTATGACAAATATGAAATTTGGCATGTAGTAACTCAACAACACAAGGTTTTCAGACATGAAGTTTCATTTATATAGCACTTTGCAATACTGGATAAATGAAGTGCAAAATTGAAGATTCTGTAATCAGATTAAAAAATCAGGCAGTTAGCTTGGACCTCAGTCAACATAACCTCATTCAAACATTATTCGATTTGTGTCTGCATCATAAAGTTGTTCTTGATTGAAAATGTCAGTTTACGAGCCTAAGTCTTGTCATTTGCAGGAGGTGTTACTGCTTTGTTTCAATATGCGGCTGTGTCTCATCGAATGCTCTCATATGGTAAAAATGCCATTAGTGAAAGAACGTGTCGCAAGTGCCTTCAAGAACGGTGATTTTAACATGGTAGACAGGCATTGTGGCGGAAGGGAGAATGTTTTCAATGATGCACAATTGGAGACATTGCTGAGTGAAGACTCGCATCAAACTCAAGATGATTTGGTACGATTAGTGGGAGTGACATAGCAAGCCATTTCAAAATGTCTCAAGGCTATGGGCATGATTCAGAAAAAAGGAACTTGGGTCTCGTGTGAGCTGAAACTATGTTTCTGAACAGTTGCTTCGGAGACAAAAACGGAAGGGATTTCTGTATCGCATTGTGACCGGGGATGAAAAATGGGTTCATTATGATAACCCTAAATGCAAAAGATCATGGGGATATCCCAGCCATGCTTCCATGTCGACAGCCAAACCAAATATTCAAGGCTTCAAGATCACGCTCTGCATTTGGTGCGACCAGCTCAGCGTTGTGTACTATGAGGTGTTAAAACCAAGCGAAACAATCATAGGTGCTTATTATCAAATAGAATTAATGTGTTTGAACAGAGCATTAAAAGACAGATGGCCACAATACAGCGAGAGACATGAGAAAGTGATTTTGCAGCACGACAACGCTCGACCCCAAGTTGCAAAAGAGGTCTATGCGTACTTGGAAACATAAAATGGAAAGTCCTACCCCACCAGCCATATTCTCCAGACATTTCTCCCTCTGACTATCACCTGTTGAGATCAATGGCGCATGGCCTGGCAGACCAACACTTCTGATCTTCTGAAGAAGTCAGAAATTGGATTGATTCGTGGATCACTACAAAAGATGAACAATTTTTTCGACGCGAGATTCGTTCACTGCCCGAAAGATGGGAGAAGGTAGTGGCCAGCGATGGAAAATACTTTGAATGACACATGTGTATCCAATTTGTTTCATTAAAACTTCAAATGTTGGGGGAAAAAATGGCGGAAGCAAAGTTGTACACTTTATATAAAACTTTACAAACTGGGCTCATTAGAAAGTCCAAGGGTTTGACACGGAAGAAAGTGTATTTGATTGTCCAATGCAGGCTAACAATGCTAGATAATTTTAATCAAAGTGGTGGCACAAAAAGACCGTAAACTTAGCATTCTTGTATATAGCACAAAGATGTGGGATAAAAAATTTTATTCACCTACTATTTTCCAACAATCTACAAATTCGTCAAAAATGTCAATTTTTGTGAAACGGTGAAACTAGGGTACGTTCGACACTTCTTTTACAAATAACGTTTTCTATTAATGTTGCAAAACCAGTCTTATTTGTATTTTAAGTGCAGACAATGGGATGCTGAAATGTAGCCTGTTGCAAAGGTACATCCCCCCACATTTGTCCATCATTTACAGGCTTAGTGCACATGAAACACCTAATGTGATTTTCAGAATGCTTGAAAGTGTGCTCTTTCCAACCATAATTAGTTTGAGATTAATTACAGAAAATGATTTTCTAAAAGCAAACTGAATGTTATCTATTTCTGTAATTTTGTGAAAAGCAAGCTTTAACTGTTTTTGTAGAAAATAGGAAAGCAGTATGTGAATTATTTTTATATCAGAAAACCTTGCGTTACTAAGTTATTACGTCTCTCTTTTCGTGATTATCATGCCTTGAATCAAGGAGATATAAGAAGCCAAAATTAGAACGTTATTCGCAGTGAGATTGTTCTGGATACTTTGCTTCAAATTAGGTAGCACTGATAGTCCAGGTTGGAAATTAACCCACTGTTCTCGGAGGCTTAAAATAGATCATTTTGAATGAGACTGATTTTGAAATATTAACAGAAAATTGTATTTGTAAAAGAGGTGTCAAATATACCCTATTTTCATCTTTTCAGAAAAATCATCACCTCTTTGACGAGTTTGTAGATAACTGAAAAACTGTAGACGAATGAATTTTTTTATTCCACATCCTTGTGCTACTGACCTATTGCATGTCAAGTTTCATATTCAGCAAGTGTTTAGTCTACGAGATACAAGAAGCAGAAGTCTACATTCATTTCACACTGCCATTTTCGTGTCCCAATTTTATTTAAATTGTCTAGCATTGGTAGCCTGCATTGACAATCAAATACACTTTTTTTGGTGGTTAATTCCTGCTTGGAAAGTTTTTTTAGAAAAAAATTTAAAGTCAGATTGTAAATACCAAATTTTCAACTTCGTAATTCATTTGGAGTGTTTGTATGGAAAGTAAAGCAAAGTCGCCCATATTATAACAGCTCAAAGGCATTATAAAATCATGCTCACTCCGTGCATGCAAAGTTGCGCATCAAGTCAAACAAGGGCATATCTGCCAATTTTGGAAAAGTGGCATCAGTAAACCTAACACATGACAAAAAAAATTAACGATTTTTGACATACTCTGGCTTGACGAAAATAATACTTCTGTGCTACAAAATATAATAATTCATGCTTTAAACAGGAAAATCTACTTACATCATAGCACAATGATTCGTAGGGGAACATACAATCACGAAGAAATCCATCTTAAACAGCAGCAGGCATGGTGAATATTGGTATGGAGCATACAGAACAGGACTTCCTTTATAAGCTAATCAGATACACAATATTCTAAAAAGGCTTTACACAATAAAACTTGTTTAACGTAACACAGAAGTAATATAATATACACTGCACATCATATGTTATTTTACTTTAAAGTCACAGTTGTGGCTTTTTTAGCTTCCTGCAAAAAGTCTTGAGAAAATATTTCCTTCTAACAGGGACCAGAACTCTGTCTCCAAAATAGAAATTAATGTTTCAAATTTTAGTACATGAAGTCATGAAATGACACCATTCATCTGTAAAATGCTGCAATTTCCATAAATCTTATGGTAAACCACGGAGGTTCACAGGTTTACAAGGGGCTATGCCTCGGCCAATATTGGTTCAGCAAATGTTAAATTTTACCAATGTTAACAGGGGACATTCATGAATGTTCACATATAATTTCAATATTATCTGTGACGGGTGAGCAGAGAAGTCTAAGTGAGTTGACATGGAATGACCCAAACAGCTTCCTAAGATTCTGACAGTATTTTGTCAAATGAGATCTGTTGGAACATTGGAGTATTATTGTATAAATGAAAGAAATTTAACAGCACAACACAAAATTTTAATAAACTGACAAACCTGCAGCATATGAAATGTTTTGACTAAGCTTCAGGATGAACTGGAAACTAGCAAAATTAATTCAGAGACAAGAGATGGACCTTACACCACAATTTATATTTTATAAAAATATGTTAAATGTAACAGTTTTATGAAATGATGCCTAATTTACCAAGGAAAATTGTTTATACAAACCTGTATTCTCTAGCAGAGTCTTGGGTGTGTTAGGACGATTAATAATTACTATCAGTTGGTTAAGAACCATCGGTATATAAGGCCTAGTGTCCTGACCTGGAAAAAAATATTAAACACAAATCTCATTTAGGAACGTTCAACATTTCATGAAGTTATGTACATAAGTAAGTAAAAGTATTTGAAAAATACTGACCCAGTTTGATTGAAATTTCACCAATAGCCCATGTTGCATTGTTACATACAGAAATAAATTCAGGATTCAGATTATGTCCAAGAATTGGTAAGAAGTCCGCTGTAACAAGAAAAATAAAATTAAACAAACAGAATAATCTTTCCATCACATGGTTGCAACTAAACAACGGAAAGTCCAGGATGGAATAATGACAATATTATGTGAGGATCGATTGCTACTCACTATATAGCAGAGATGACTCACTCAGACACAACAAAAGGCCTACTGAAGATTTTTTTTTGTTACGGTTTTAGGGCACATAACTGCTACGGTCATTAGTGCCCGGTCTGTGGCTTACAGGGGGAACCAGATTAGGAAGCAGCAGCAGCAGCAGCAGCAGCAGCAGCAGCAGCAGCAATGGGAGCTAAACTCAAAAAGTGGGGAAACTAAAAAATAGAAGGAAAGCTTAGAAAACCAATATAGAAAGGGGAGTGTGTGTGTGTGTGTGGTGTGTGTGTGTGTGTGTGGTGTGTGTGTGTGTGTGTGTGTGTGTGTGTTGTTTTCCCCCAAAAAGAGCTTCAAATAACCGACGTCATCTCACTGACACTAATAAACTTGAGGACATGGTTGGCTGAGTGCGTGTCATCTGATAAATGGAAGATATATCAGGCGGCAGCTGTAGATTTGCACATAGCGGAGTAAAATAGGGGCACTCAAGTGAAAGGTGTCACACCGTCCACATTTGAGAGCAAAAGGGACAAAGCGGGGGAGGACCACCACTTAAAAGATGTCGATGGCTAAAACGACAGTGCCCTATCTGGAGTCTAGTTAAAATTATCTCCTCCCGACGACGAGTTCAGGAGGAAGAGGTCCAAGCACAGGGAAGAGTTTTCACGTCCCGCAATTTATTATTGGGAAGTGTCGACCAATGTGCGTGCCATAAAAGATCAACACGATGACATAAAACACTCCATAGATCGGCGAAGTGAATCATGCAAATAGCTGGCCGAAGAAGAGAGACTGCAGCCTTGGCTGCTATATCGGCCGCCTCATATCCACAGATACCAACACGTCCTGGGATCCAGAGGAACACCACAGAGATGCCCCCCAAGTGGAGGAAGTCCTGAATCCGGTGGACCAGAGGGTGGACAGGGTAGAGAGCTTGGAGACTGAGGGGAGAGCATATAATATACTGTACCCGCTGATGGCGACGGATGTATTGTATTGGACTGAGGGGAGAGCATATAATATACTGTACCCGCTGATGGCGACGGATGTATTGTATTGGACAGCCTAGAGAACAGCATAGAGCTCCGCAGTAAAAACCGAACACTGGTCTGGAGGCTGAAATCGATTAGGGGTGTTGCCAACAATATAGGCACTCCCAACACCAAATGATGTGTTTGAGCCATCAGTGTAAATAAATGTGGCATCCTTCATTTGTGCGCATAGAGCAGCAAATGCCCAACGACAAACGAGAGAAGGCGTACCATCCTTGGGAAGCTCACAAAGGTCACGGAGCAGGCAGGTCTGGGGGTGGAACAAAGGCGGTGCTGTACCCCAAGTTGTCAAGAAAGTTTTAGGAAAGTGGAAGGAAAGAGAATGTAGCAGTTGATGGAAGTGGACTCCCAGTGGTAGTAGAGAGGAAGGGCGGCCTGCATACCCTAAATCCAAGGAGGCGTCCAAAAAAAGGTCATGGGCCGGATTAGCAGGCATGGAAGACAGATGGCTAGCATAGCGACTCTGAAGGACAGCTTGCCAATTGGATGGCGGAGGTTCAGCAGACTCAGCATAAAGGCTTTCCACAGGGCTCGTGTAAAAAGCTCCAGACGCTAAAAGCAATCCACAGTGGTGGACAGAGTCGAGACGCCGAAGAATAGATGGCTGAGCAGAGGAGTAAACTATACTTCCATAGTCCAATTTCGAGCAGACTAAGGCGCGATAGAGGCGGAGAAGGACCACTAGGTCCACTCCCCAGGAGGCACCATTCAGAACACGGAGGGTGTTCAGGGATCGCAGACAACAGGCTGAAAGATAGGGAACATGGGAGGACCAGCACAGTTTTCTGTCAAACATACAACCCAAGAATTTAGCGACGTCCGCGAACAGAAGGTTGACAGGGGCTAGATGGAGGGAAGGCAGAAGAAACTCCGTACGATGCCAAAAATTGACACAAATGGTCTTACTGGGAGAAAAGCGGAAGCCGGTTTCGATGCTCCAAGTGAAGAGGTGATCGAGACATCCTTGAAGACGTCATTCAAAAAGGCTGGTCCGTTGAGAGCTATAGTAGATCGCAAAATCGTCCACAAAGAGGGAGCCCGAGACATCGGGAAGGAGAATCCATAATTGGATTTATGGCAATGGCAAACACTACAACACTTAGCATGGAGCCCTGGGATACCCCGTTTTCTTGGGAGAAGGTACGGGAGAGAGTAGCGTTCACCCGCACTTTAAATGTGCACTCTGCCATAAATACATGAATAAAAAAGGGGCAGCTGACCTCGAAAGCCCCAAGAGAACAGTGTGCGGAGGATGCCTGTCCTCCAACAGGTATCGTACGCTCTCTCCAGATCAAAAAATATTGCTACTGTTTGGCGTTTCCTGAGAAAGTTGTTCATGATGTAAGTGGAGAGCGCAACAAGATGGTCAACTGCCAAACGATGCTTTAGGAAACCGCATTGGCCAGGTGTCAAAAGACTTCCGGTCTCCAGCCACCAGGCTAAATGGAAATTCACCATACACTCCAAAATCTTACATACACTACCCGTGAGAGAAATGGGGCGAGAGCTAGATGGGAGATGTTTGTCCTTTCCAGGTTTCAGAACAGGAAAGACGATAGCTTCCCACCACCTTCTGGGAAAAGTACTTTCAGTCCAAATTTGATTATAAAGGCAAAGGAGGTAGTGCATACTATGGTACGATACATGCAGCAGCATTTGGATGTGGATACCATTTGGTCCTGGGGCAGAAGAGCGAGAAGAAGAGAGAGTATGTTGGCGTTACTGCATAGAGAAAACAGTATTATAGCTTTCGCTATTTTGAGAGGAGAAAGCACGAGGTCGCACTTCCGCTACAAGTTTCTTCGGGAGAAAGGCAGGTGGGTAATTTTAAGATGTTGAAATCTCAGGAAAGTGTTGACCCACTGAGTTAGAAATTGCGACGAAGGTGTCATGTGCAACAGTGAGCCCAGAGATCAGGGAGAAACTAGGCGCGCCAGATAACCGTCGAATTCAAGTCTAAACTTCTGAGGATGGAGTGAAGGTGTTGAAAGAGCTAGTAAAGAAGTCCCAGCTTGCCCTCTTGCTATTGCGGATGACATGACGGCATCGCGCACGTAACTGCTTATAGAGGATACAGTTGGTCAAATTAGGATGGTGGTGGAAAACGCGAAGAGCACATCGCTGCTCATGTATTGCGTCACGGTACGCCTCGTTCCACCAAGGAACTGGGGGGCACCAGAGCAAATCAGGAGGTGCGAGGTATTGAACGTTCCGCAGCTGTAAGAATAACTTCTGTAATATGAGTGACCTGATCGTTGATGCTAGTAAAGTGACGGTCATTGAATGTCGCAAACTCCCAGCGTCTCAGGCGCATAGATGGCAGTTCCAGCTGCAATCTAAGGACACATGGAAAATGGTCACTTGAGTGTGTATAAGCAAGTGCAAACATTCAAAGCGCCGAGCTAGCTGAACAGTACCGACCGAAAGGATCAAATGAGAGAAATTTGTCGTGGAGGCAGACAAAATGTAGGGTCCCCAGTGTTGAGGCAAACGAGATCCGCTAGGTGGAAGACGTCAATCAATATGGAGCCTCGCGGACAAGAGCGCAGAGATCCCCGAAGCAGGTGGTGGGCACTGAAGTCCCCAACCAGCAAATAGGGGTGCGGGAGCTGACCAAGGAGATGAAGGAGATCAGCTCTTGCCATCAGTGTGGACGATGGAATGTATACAGTACAAAGAGAGAAGGTTTATCCAGAAAGGGAAAGATGGGCAGCAACAGCTTGGAGGGAACTGTTTAAGGGGATTGGGTGATAATGGACAGTATCATGGAGAAGAATCACGAGTTCCCCATGTGCTGGAGTGCCGTCAACAGAGGGGAGATCAAACCGGACTGACTGAAAATGAGGGAAAACAATGCGATTGTGGGGACGCAGCTTAGTTTCCTGAAGACAGAAGATGACCAGTGAGTAGGATAATAAGAGGATTGACAATCTGCAAAATTATCAATATCTAGGCAAGGGATTACTGGAAACGGAAGCTATGGTGACATTATTACCAAAAGCATCCAAACAAGACTAACATGCTGTTATTCTTTTCTTAGCTGCCAAAGGACAAAAACCAGTAGGCATCCATCACAGAATGAAGAATTTCTGTAAGGCTGCATGTATGTTGTAAACCACCTTTGGAGAATGGTTTGCCAAGTGGAGCTGCTACTTCATGATAACATGTCCCCATATCCCAAAAAGTACAATGCAGAAGTTAGACCAATTCAAGTGGGGGACACTTGAGTACAGGTCCTGTAACCTGATCTCTCCCCATGTGATTATCGTATCTTTAAAAAGGGGCTGAGAGGTTGACGATTCCTGTCGGATAAGGACGTGCACCAGGCAGTTATGAGTTTCTTTATGCAACAGAGCACTTTGGTATATCAAATGGTATCTTTAACCTGGTGCATCAGTGGATGATTGCCTCAATGTTCACGGTGATTTTGCCCGATACCGAATATGGACTGTATGGCCTAAGAATGGAAATTATCAAATCTCATATACTTAACATCCATTTCAATATTTTCAGCACTAAATTTGAATGCAGTGGGAGGTGGGGGAGACCCTTACTGCACAGGTTCACAAGTATGAATATTACCAGCTTCATCCCACTTATGCAAATGGAGCAAGTCTTTTTTTTATGTAATCTGGTCTATGGGGTGCCTTTAGGGGCTTGAAGAAGCACCATTAATCCATGTGCGGTTCTTTCCAAAACCCCTTAATATACGATTTTTCACACAAAAACTGAGTATTGGATTCCAAGACAGCTATGCACAGCAAATGCAAGAAATTTTTACAATATATTCATAAGCTTGCGATCTATAATAATCTTCAAAATTTTCTTGATGTTTTTATCAGTTTGAGATACAGAAGTTCAAAGTTACCTTACATGCACATGTAAAATACACACATCACATAAGTGTGAGGCAACAACATACTTTTTTACAGTGATGTAGCACAGAGAAAAAATGCTGTAGTGATGTAGCACAGAGAAAAAATGCTGTAGTGATGTAGCACAGAGAAAAAATGCTGTAGTGATGTAGCACAGAGAAAAAATGCTGTAGTGATGTAGCACAGAGAAAAAATGCTGTAGTGATGTAGCACAGAGAAAAAATGCTGTAGTGATGTAGCACAGAGAAAAAATGCTGTAGTGATGTAGCACAGAGAAAAAATGCTGTAGTGATGTAGCACAGAGAAAAAATGCTGTAGTGATGTAGCACAGAGAAAAAATGCTGTAGTGATGTAGCACAGAGAAAAAATGCTGTAGTGATGTAGCACAGAGAAAAAATGCTGTAGTGATGTAGCACAGAGAAAAAATGCTGTAGTGATGTAGCACAGAGAAAAAATGCTGTAGTGATGTAGCACAGAGAAAAAATGCTGTAGTGATGTAGCACAGAGAAAAAATGCTGTAGTGATGTAGCACAGAGAAAAAATGCTGTAGTGATGTAGCACAGAGAAAAATGCTGTAGTGATGTAGCACAGAGAAAAATGCTGTAAGGTGTTCCCATTATCAGAAGGGTTCTGGGAACCCCATATTTTACTAAAACACATGCAAAATTTTTGTGCATAGAAAATTCAGTCTGAGGTGTAAAATTAGTTGTGTGTTATTTCAATTTCACGTAAGTAAACTAACAAAATTTTGCTGACCCTTAAAGTTCTTTTCATGTGTGAGACGTGCCCTGCTGTGGCCAAGGAAAGAAGTGAACCAGCACAGCACCAAAGGCAAACATGTTCCTATTTAACATACTCAGTGCCCCTGTCCCACCAGGTGTAGCACCACAGGGAACAGCAGGTGGTCAGCACCACTCCTAGTGTGTTCTATCAGTGCCATCTGGTCTATGTTTTGTTTACTGTGTCGGTCAGATTCGCATCCGTCCATGCCTGGCCATTCTACCATGAACGTCAGTTGTGATTTAGGTGTTGGTTTATCTTTGCACCAGTCTGCAGTGAAACTTGTGCACGTAAGTTCAATTGTTTTCAATTTATCGTTTGTATCTACAAAATAATTATTTTCAGTGTAATTACACACAAAATTTACCTTCAATAGGAAATAATTTCCTCTTACATCCACACCCGTTTTGACACACTTCTATAAAAATAAAATTTTTGTGTTATTATGCTAAATATAATTATTTTATGGATAAAGAACAATAAATCTAAAAGAAAAGCACTTACCTGCACAAGTTTCAACACAGTTACCTGCACAAGTTCCAACACAGTTACCTGCACAAGTTCCAACACAGTTACCTGCACAAGTTCCAACACAGAACGGTAGAAAGATAAACCAGCAGATAAATCGCAACTGACATTCACTGCAGAGTGCCCGCACACCAACAGACAAATCTGACACGCACAGCAAACATAACATATTGTAGACCAGACAGCACCAATAGAACTCGTTAGGCATGGTGTCAGACACCTGCCGTTCCCTGAGTTACCACGCCTGGCATGACAGGGACACCGAATATGTTAAAACACTGGCTGAAAAGTGGGGTACCAGTTGCCTCATTCTATCTTTCTCAGCACCTCTAAAATTTTTCCCAAAAATTTTAGCATGTGAACATATTTGCCCCCTTTTTATGCTGAAAGAGAAGGGCACACGGGCAGTGAGAGAGGAACAAAGCCATTGATGCTAGCTTATACATGTGGACAAGGTAGGAAAAAATAAACAATCCCGGATTTTTCCCAATTTTTTAACTGGGTGACAATAAACTATACCCCAGGTGGAAGAACATTTTTCCATTTAAGTGACAATACACTTTCCTTTGCAGCTCTAAAACGTATGAACCCTCTGAATGGTAAAGATTTTACACACCAGTGTAGAACTTCCTGGTGTTTTAGGAAAAGTGTTTTGGAAACATCTTTGATGTGCGGCAACATGTACATTCCATATTATGAAAGTATAAACACAAATTCCACCAAAAACAGCACGGTAGCTTCCCAAGCATTGAAATCAGTAATTTATGTTAGCCACTCACAGCTGAAGTCACAACTTGCCAGCCAACAACAGCAACATCAGTATTAAGTTGTGCAAACACACAAACAGGAACAGTTTAAATTTATGTAAATACAGTATAGCTACAAGAAAGGCTAAGCTTTCATATACAGGGTGTTACAAAAAGGTACGGCCAAACTTTCAGGAAACATTCCTCACACACAAAGAAAGAAAATATGTTATGTCGACATGTGTCCGGAAATGCTTACTTTCCATGTTAGAGCTCATTTTATTACTTCTCTTCAAATCACATTAATCACGGAATGGAAACACACAGCAACAGAACGTACCAGCGTGACTTCAAACACTTTGTGGCAGGAAATGTTCAAAATGTCCTCAGTTAGCGAGGATACATGCATCCACACTCCGTCGCATGGAATCCCTGATGCGCTGATGCAGCCCTGGAGAATGGCGTATTGTATCACAGCCGTCCACAATATGAGCACGAAGAGTCTCTACATTTGGTACTGGGGTTGCGTACACAAGAGCTTTCAAATGCCCCCATAAATGAAAGTCAAGATGGTTGAGGTCAGGAGAGCGTGAAGGCCATGGAATTGGTCCGCCTCTACCAATCCATCGGTCACCGAATCTGTTGTTGTGACGTGTACGAACACTTCGACTGAAATGTGCAAGAACTCCATCGTGCATGAACCACATGTTGTGTCGTACTTGTAAAGGCACATGTTCTAGCAGCACAGTTAGAGTATCCCGTATGAAATCATGATAACATGCTCCATTGAGCACAGGTGGAAGAACATGGGGCCCAATCAAGACATCACCAACAATGCCTGCCCAGATTCTCGTCAGCCCACACATGTTGATTGTGAAAATTTACAATTTGATCACGTTGGAATGAAGCCTCATTCGTAAAGAGAACATTTGCACTGAAATGAGGATTGACACATTGTTGGATGAACCATTCGCAGACGTGTACCCGTGGAGGTCAATCAGCTGCTGATAGTGCCTGCAAACGCTGTATATGGTACGGAAACAACTGGTTCTCCCATAGCACTCTCCATACAGTGACGTGGTCAACGTTACCTTGTACAGCAGCAATTTCTCTGACGCTGACATTAGGGTTATCGTCAACTGCACGAAGAATTGCCTCGTCCATTGCAGGTGTCCTCATCGTTCTAGGTCTTCCACCAGTCGCGAGTCATAGGCTGGAATGTTCCGTGCTCCCTAAGACGCCGATCAATTGCTTCGAACGTCTTCCTGTCAGGACACCTTCGTTCTGGAAATCTGTCTCTATACAAACGTATCGCGCCACGGTTATTGCCCCGTGCTAATCCATACAGCAAATGGGCATCTGCCAACTCCGCATTTATAAACATTGCACTGACAGCAAAACCATGTTCGTGATGAACACTAACCTGTTGATGCTACGTACTGATGTGCTTGATGCTAGTACTGTAGAGCAATGAGTCGCATATCAACACAAGCATCGAAGTCAACATTACCTTCCTTCAATTGGGCCGACTGGCGGTGAATCGAGGAAGTAAAGTACATACTGACGAAACTAAAATGAGCTCTAACATGGAAATTAAGCGTTTCCAGACACATGTCCACATAACATTTTTTCTTTATTTGTGTGTGAGGAACGTTTCCTGAAAGTTTGGCCGTCCTTTTTTGTAACACCCTGTATAATATCGGCCACAAAAAATTTTTTGCTGCCCCCCCTTTTTGAGGGTGTGGTTAAACAGGATACTAAGCGCACAGCTCAAACTGCACCAACTGAGTACTTCTGACAAGCATTATTATAAATGTCACCTAACATTTCATGTGTTACCTGACCGAGTATATCTTCTGTCGATCACTTTGACTTTTCCATAGAAACGCCAATTACGTGTGAACTTGCTTAAGAACTCACCAACACTTCTTTCTGCTTGGTCTTTTGCACTGTTACCCTTTAAGATATATCAAACACAAATGTTCAAATAAAATTTTTTAAATAATGTCATAAATGACTGATCTTCTAGGCCCAAAATTCTCAAAGTTTTAAGTTTTGAATGAGGTTCAAATGCTCCGTGATTTTCTATTATAACCTGTTAGAAATGTAAACAGTGTGACATCACACTCATCGAAAACAATTTGTCGCTCAGAAGTGTTATATAGTCAGTCTGAAAGCCATTGACACATTCTGCAGTCTGCTTGTGTGTGCACAGATTTTTGTTGTTGTAAACAGTGCAATTTCTTTGTAATCAATATTTTATTTTCATGTTATGGTCTAGTTTATGTTCTATTGCTGCAGTATTATTTGAAGTGGCAGCCTAAAGTACAATTCTTTGTTGAAGTATCAGTTTCTACCAGTCCAAATTACAGAAGCTTAACTGAAAACTTAAACACCAAAAAATTTCCTGAATTCTAAAAACTTACTGGGTTTTTTCCACCTGAAAAAATTCCCATTTTTCTCTAGGTTTTCTTGGGGTGTATACACTCTGGATATGACACACAGAGTCTATGACAACGACAATGTGGGAGAGAGAGTGACAGTAAGGAGGAGGAGGGGGGGGGGGGGGGGGGGGAGGAGAGGAAGAGAGTGTGAGAGAGTGCGCAGCAATGGGAAACAATTAATGAGATAGAAGTAGTACGAGAAAGCAAGAGCGAGACATTGACACGAGAAGACATACAGTAGTAGTAGTAGTAGTAGTAGTAGTAGTAGTACAGAGCGAAGGAGACAGCGGCACACAAGCAAGAGTGTGAGTGATCCATCATTTTACGACACTGGTTTTAACTATAACACAGAGTAAGGCAATTAAAAACACAAAAGATGTCTTATGAAAAAGGTATAAAATTTCTTTTGGAGTGTTAATCTTCTCAGCTACTGCTTGATAAAATTTCATATATGGTTTGCCTACATACTGGTACATAGCAATTACTCTGCAGCTGTAACAATTTTTATTTCTCCAATTTCTGGATGATACAATATGAGTAATGTGGAACACTTGATGATTGTCATGAGAAAATGTACATAAATATATCAGTCAATCCATTTTGAGATTTCATTTAAAGATATTTGATGAAACTTACATATACACGGAAGCACGTGCTGGAAGCAGGCCTTTGTGAGGTCACCAAGGAGTGCAAATGAGCTCTGACGCACTTCAGGCATAGGATCTTGCATACACTGAAAGAGCAGCTGCATGATATTTGAATTGACGACAAGCTTCTCGATGTGCCCATCAAGACCTTCAGCAAGTCCAGATAACAAGTCAAGGGCCACAATCATAAAATCTTTGTCTGGTGCTTCAAACTGCTCTGGATTTTGTGTGTTTGCCTGTTGACAAGCCATACATCAGCCTATGAAATATATAGTTTCACAGTTTAAAATGCACAGAAAGTTATACAATTCTTTGTTAAATCTGACAACTTACAGTTACAAATTTGAAACAATGACTGTATAATAAATACATATACATATATTTACTAAATGAAATCTCTCAGAAATGATAGTGCACAAATACACAAACCAACAGCTCTTAACTGAATAGGCATTAACTTTTGTAGTTTTTTGGCCTTTTTCATTTGCAGTTTACCTGTTAATACATTATACTACTTCATTAAAGCAACGGAATTTATGCTTAGCTTGTTTCACAGATGAGGTCAGAGCTACATGGTCAGCACAACAGTATACCCACATCTATTATGCCACCAGCTTTTGTGGCTTTCCCAGCTGTTTGAGAGGTAATGGACTTTACCATGAGTCACAAAGATTCTGACCAGAAGGTCATGCAGCAATTCCAGTTCACTGCTACTGTCAGATAATACAGGGAAGTAAAAACTATTTACGTATTGACTATTAATGGACATTGCTATGGTCATGACCTGCATAAACAGAAACATTTCAGAAAGAACATTAGATTCACAGCCATAGTAGCTGTGAAAAAACTAGACATATGATCATTTCTCTATTTTCATCAACTGTATTTCATTTTTGACCAACTTAATAATTACATATGTGGTAAAAGCTGTGCAGAACTGAAGTTGTACAATGGCCACAGCTGTGGGTTTAAGTGCGCACACTGAGGGAGCCACAAACAACTGATGTATACAAATTTTTGAGGGAACAACAACACAGTCTGCTGCCAGTTCACGTGGAACAGTGCAAGTTTTATCATATCATTTTACAATTCTTTGATGAAAGTTAATCTATAAGTTTTTGTTTGGTACAAAACAGGAGCTGGTATTTTACAGACTAATGCTCATTTGATTACAGCTTACTACTTAGCGTGTGTATTGCATTATTTAAATGGAATTTTGAGTATCTTGCTGATATTTTGACTGATGTTTGTAAAATTGTAATACTGAGTGGTGTGAACGATTCCAATATATGTGTATTTTATCTAAAATAAAATTTGGTTTCATTGGGAGTATTCCTTCCTGCATACAAATCTGCATTTGTACTGCACAATTTAAAAATATTTATTCTGCTTTATTTGATTTGCTTCAATTTTTTGTACTTCCTACATTTTATGGTGTACTCCAAGTTTGCTTTTTTTTCTTACACACTTAGAGGGTGTGGACAAAGAAAAAAAATTCCTGGATTTTCCCCGGTTAAAAATACACTTTTTCCCAGATGAAAATACACTTTCTGTGTTAAGTAACAGTATACTTTTCCTTGTAACTGTGAAACTTGTCAATCCTTTCAATGGTTGTGATTTTATATAATGGCCTAAAAGTTTCCAGCACTTTAGAAAATGAAACTCGGGTGAAAAAACACGTTTTGGAAAGATGTCTGATATGCAGCAACATGTTTGCATATTTCGTATTACGAAAGTATAAATTCGAATTCCACCAAACACTGCATGTTACTTTCCAAAGGATTGAGATTGAGATTGCAATGCGCTTTTGTAAGCCAGTCGTAGCTCATGTCATGTGATCTCACCAGCCGATGACAGCGGATATTCAGAGCATAGGACACGTGATGTAGTCATCCAATAGCAACATCACTGTTAAGTAGCGCGAGCACACAAATAGTGAAAGGTAATGGTTTAAATTAATATACATAGCGTTGCGAAAAGAAAAGCTTTCACGTAGCCTGTAATATTGGCCTCAAAGATTAATAAGCTACAAGAGAAGCTAAGCTTTCACACATAATGTTGATCTTTTTTGTGTGTGTTACACTTTAAGATACATCACACACCTGTGACAGTAAAATTTTTAACGACATAAATGCCTGATCTTCTGGGCTCGAAAAGACTCTAAATGGTCGTTCTCTAAGATTTGAATTTTGAATGAGAGTCAAACGCTCTGTGATTTAAGAAATTCATTGGACATTGGTGGACAGAGATCATCTTGTGTAAAAGGAAATTTACTTTACTTGAAAGTAACTCTCTTCAAACAACCATTCGGAATATTTTCCCACGACCTGTTAGAAATAGATTCGATTCAGCAGTTGTGCCAGATGACAGGCGTCATGGGAATTTTGTGAACCCTACTAAAATGCATAAATTGGCTTTAGTCCACATACGTATGTCCAGATTCAGATGTAAATTTTCTTGGAGTACCATATCACATTATCTCATGTTCGGTTCTTTATTATGGCATAATGCCATAGATGCTAGACGGTGAAAACGTGAACTTGAAATGTAGCGAACAGTTGAAACTAGGCAATAGTGTGGAATTAAACTTTGTTTCAAATAAATTGACTGCCTCAACAGAAAAGATTAATAAAAGTCAAATTTCTTTAACAAACCGCAAAGATAACTTCATTGTTCTGCAAGGCGATTAACGCTTGACTGTCAGAAAGGTAGAAACAAAATAAAATCTGAAACTAGTAACTTATTTTAGCCTTCCGTAATTATGTGAATGTATTTTAATTCACTTGATAGCTCCCAACCACAACAATCCGTTTTGTTTTCATTTGACGTGAGAGCAATAAACGAAGAGGAAACAGCAAAATCACTTAACGTAAACACGGGTCACGTGGAGACTCCCACCTCCCCACTACAGCTCAGACTGCTCTGTACATCAGGTCCGGATCTACGAGATTTCCATACCGGGCCAATATTAGATAGTGGCACTCACCCTCCCTCGAGTGTTTGAGGTAGGACGCCCCCCCCCCCCCCCAAAAAAAAAAAAAAAAAAAAAAAAAAAAAAAAAAAAAAAAAAAAAAAAAAAAAATCGACTTTTCAAAAATATCTTCATATTGTAGCGCACATCTTCCTGAAGGGTCTGATACATAAAACATACATGATCGAGGGAATGTAAGACACGTTATTTGGTCTTAAGTGTGCCGAAGTGCATTGCCACACCTCTTCACAGAATTGTACCATTCCATGTCTCTATTTCGCTCTGTGGAATTCAAACGTGTAATATTTTGTAATGGGTGCCATCAAACTATACTCGGGCCAATGGAAATTTAAATGTCCTGTGGTGCCTCTCCTGCTCCCAGTCGGCCCATTTGACATCCTGCCCTCTTTAAAAAAGGGCAAATGGGGGTCCAACCCCTTATTAATAAACCATTCCCAAGTAAGTATGGGTGTTCGCATTATTTTGCCTATCCCCTGTAACAATTTAACAAAAACCTCCAAATCCAAGGAGTCTTATGAAAAGACTAGAATTCCACACACTGACACAAACTGGTTATTGCTGTCCCCTCTTATTGTAAGTAGGATTTGTGAAATGTCCACTTACAGAAAGAAAAAAACTGAGCATAATATGTTTACGCACTCTTCGCTTTCAGTGAATAAGGACATTTGCGAGGAAGAGTCATTAAGGTTTTACATCTGGGCAATACTAACTCTTACTCCTCTGACAGGAGTTTCATGTAATAAGTTGAACACTTACCAAAGTTGACAATAACAATGATGATGAATCTGCAAAGGTCAAATGCAACTGCTCAAGGAAATGACACACATTTTAAACTATCTATAAAGCATTAAAAGAAGGAAACACATTATCAATATCTTACAATGGACCACAACACAACCAATTTACATATGTATCTGCCATCTATTTTTCTGAGCCACTGAAGGGGCACCTAGTCAATAGAATCTTAGAACAGCTTTACCGCATCTCAACTATTGTATTCCAGGAACATAGTTTTCAGGAATAAACTGCAATGTGATACTACCACAAGTGAAGCTCATTTAAAACACATTAGAAAGGAAAGTGTGCACTTACAATGTGTTGATTAAGTGTCTGTTCAACAAGAGAAACACATCTTCGATACACAGGCTCACAGTATGGCAGGAATCCACTCTGCAGTGCTGTTGCTACACTTGACAGGCACTGAAAAAAAAAGAAAAAAAAGTTTTGCTTAATTTAATACATTGTGTACAATGAACTTTTTTGATTAGCATTTTTTCATTTGCAAATAATGTAGTACACATTAACTGCAACAGCTAATCCCAAAGTTCAAGTTTTATTAAAGTGTAGCTTACCTCCAGAAGTGGGAAAAGGTCTTTGTCTTCGTCTTTTAATATGTTCCATTTCTGAATAAGTGGTGGCATTAGCATGTTGATGTACTCCGGCTTATTCAGATGATGGCCCACGGAGTCCGCCAGTGTTCCAATTGCATCATACAGAATCAACAGATTTTTGTGCTTTAATAAAACATAAATTACCGTCAATTCACAAAATATCCCATATTATGTGTGTGAAATTAACAAGTGAGCAGATTTCTACTCTGCTTATTAAACAAGTAAACAAATCAATGCTGTAAGTTTAAAATTAAGCAAAAAGCAGGAATAAAATTTTTCTTTAAGTATGTGTTAAAGTGGAATGCCAGATTGAAAATGTTGACTGTTTCATCTGTCTAACAGTCTATGAATTAGCCCAAACACTTCTAAAACATCTTTGAAGCTGGGACAATGTAGTCCTGAAGAGTGTGTGTGTGTGTGTGTGTGTGTGTGTGTGTGTGTGTGTGTGTGTGTATGGGCGCGCGCGCGCTTAATGGACACTCAATGCATCTACTATATCGTAAACTGTGAATTTTACTTCTTCCGTTATTTATATTTTATCAAGGAACTGCCACTGCCATAACATAGATATAAGTTTTGATTTTTGCAATGGGTATTACCTGATACTTGCTAAAGGCAAACACTAATGTCTCCAGGATGAACCCAAGATATGGCACTAGTTCAGTACATGCCTCCTCTTCCAGTGTAGCAAATGCCGAACATGCGGCTTCTTGTACTCTCTTATTACTGTCCAGTACTCGCTTTAATAACTGCACAAGAGAAACAGAAAATAATTATGAGGAGGATGTTCTGCCATACTCTGCAATAATTAAGTACAATTATTATTGTGTACTTAGTGTAAGAAATAACCTCTGTCATCAGTGGTTTCAGATAGCTGTCATGAGGCTGTGAGACAACCCAATGAGAATAGCGGCTGAGAGTCCAGCAAGTAATAGCTCGCACCAATGCTTTTTTGTCCGACAGGCAATTTATCAGGTATGGAATCAACTCTGTTAGATGTGGTATCATTCCTGTCATGCAACCTGAAACAAAGAGATAGTACAATATATTCTTCCATAATGGGAGTTCAACTGTCATGTGACAGATATTTAATGACCAACCTATTACAGAACAATCTTTACCATATGATAAAGATTTCTGCGATTCAGAATATCTCAATACCAAAGCAACACTGATTTCTTGATGCTTGACCCAGAAAAAAATAGGTAGCAATGCTAAACATGATCACAGCATTCATATAAACACTTTTTTGAAGCAGTAGAAATGAGTAGAAAGAGAGTTGTTTACCACACATGGCATGCACCTTAAGAGGAGAGGCAAACATACGTTAGGTACTCTTTTAAATGCAGTAATCATGAAAGAAATCAACAAAATATCTCATCACCTGGGACCTGTTCCCCTCAAATGGCTCCAGCAATCCTATCAGATTAATTTTCAAGATCAAAATTTCCGTGAAACAGTTAACAATGAGCCTATTGTTTCTGAGCCCACAAATAAATACTTTTTTAGGCGAAAGCAGCTGCTTTCAGCAAATACCAAAGCTATGACAATTTTTCACCATAATGTAAGACGACTTACAAAGTTAACAAAATTTGTGTTCTTTTAGATGACCCACTAGAGATAAAGGATGACGATGTTTTATGCTTTAGTGAACACCATATGAGAAATGTTGAAATGTTACACCTCAGTGGATACTGTCTAACAACACATTACAGTAGATGTATCATGAAGAATGGTGGAGTGGTAATTTACTTCAAAAATAACATACCATACAGCACATTGAATTTAAAAAGTCACTGTATTGAACAAGATATTGAAATATGTGCCATAGAAATTACTGTAGGTGACCGTACAGTTGTAGTGTTATCACTATACAGAGGTCCCTCAGGGAACATAAAGGTGTCCCTCAGGCAGTTATTGCAAGTGTACTCAAAATCCAGGGATCTAATAATTACAGGTAATTTCAATGTAGATTTCCTAAATGAAAGCAATGGTAAAGCAGATCTAGAACATCTAGTTGATTCTTATAATCTGACGACAGTAGTAAATTTTCCAACTAGAGTCACCGAGAACTGTCAAAGTCTGATTGACAACATATTTATAGATAAGTAGAGTCAACAATATTAGTGTACGTCCAGTTCTTGGCCTTTCTGATCATGGTCGTCAATTGCTTACTCTCACTGACATCAATCTGAGTAACAGTTCTCAAAATTCTTGGAAATCTTCTAGGATAATAAATGATGAAACCCTCCAAAATTTCAACACCAGTCTGCAAGAGAGACTGGAGTCCAGTTTTCAATTAAACAGAGTGAACAAAAAGTATAATACGTTTCTGAATGAATTTATGTCTACCTTTGAAGCCACATTTCCCAAGAAAATAATTAGAAACCGTCATGCAAGGACTGTCAATAAGTCATGGATCACGGCAGGAATAAAAACATCCTGCACAACAAAGAGGATGCTATATTATTCCCTCAGAACTTGCAATGATCCAAAGAAATGTCAGCACTACAAACTTTACTGTAGCATTCTAAAGTAGGTAATAAATAAGTCAAAAAATATGCGCATTAAGTCTGAAATTGATAAGTCTGACAACAAAACAAAAACAATTTGGAATGCAATAAAGCAGGACACCCACTGAAATTAAACAAGGTACCAATATTGTAAAGAAACCTGAAATGGTTGAAGAAATCTTCAACAGGCACTTTTTTGTCAGCAGCAGGGAAGACAGGCTTACAAAGGTTCTGTGGACAAGTCATTGGCTCTTCTACAGAACACTATCAGTAATAGACCCCAAAATTATCCTTACCTCATGTTACAGTAATTTTTTTTTTTTTTTTTTGGTGGGGTTTAAGGGCGCTCAACTACTGAGGTCATTAGCGCCCAGTCACAGTTATTAGAGCATGGGGAATCTAGTAAAACTCAAGGGGAGGGGGGACACCAGAAAGGCTTGACAAAGATGCAGATAAAATAAGTGAAAAAGTTAGATGTCTTTGGACAAGCCAGTCAAAGTTATAAAACGCAGAACACGAGCAGCTGCTCGAGCGTCATCAGCTAAAATATCCGGTAAAGTAGATGGCAGGGACAGGACAACACGAGATTGACTAAACCGGGGACACGACAATAAAACATGGTGCACTGTTAATGCCTGACCACAAGGGCACTGCGGGGCTGGGTCACCGGAGAGCAGGTATCGGTGGCTAAACCGGCAATGCCCAATCCGCAACCTGGTCAGAAGGACCTCCTCTCGCCGAGATGGTCGGGAGGAGGTTGTCCAAGCAGTTGGGAGTGGTTTTACTGCCCGGAGCCTGTTTCCTTGGAGGGATGACCAAGCATCCCACCACAACGACACAAGCCTCTTACAAACGTCCCCACGAATGTCAGATGACGGGACACAATGGGAGGCTGGCCGAGGCAGGAGGACTGCAGCCTTGGCCGCAGCATCCGCAGCCTCATTCCCAGGCACTCCTACATGTCCGGGAACCCACAGAAAGCGGACAGGAGAACCATTATCAGCGAAAGAATGGAGGGACTGCTGTATTCGTTGAACCAAGGGATGGACCAGATAGGGAGCTCCAACGCTCTGAAGAGCACTGAGTGAGTCAGAGCAGAGTACATACGATGAATGGAGGTGGTGGCGGGCATACTGAACAGCCTGATGGAGAGCAAAAAGCTCGGCCGTAAAGCTGGAACATTGGTCGAGGAGCCGGTATTTAAAGGTGGCGGCCCCGACGACAAAGGCGCAGCCGACACCATCGGCAGTTTTGGAGCCATCAGTGTAAATAAAGGTGTGACCGGCAAGTCGAGCACGAAGTTCGACAAACCGTGATCAATATACTGCAGCCGGAGTACCCTCCTTTGGGAGCGAGCTGAGGTCGAGATAAATATGAACCGGAGCCTGGAGCCAAGGTGGTGTCGGGCTCTCACCCTCTCTGAAGGTGGTAGGGAGGGCAAAATCCAATTGTCGAAGCAGGCGACGGAAGCGGACTCCGGGAGGGGGGTTCAGCAGGGCAGACACATACAACCTGTACTGACGGTCGAGAGAATCGGCGAAGAAGGACTGGTAAGAGGGGTGGTCGGGCATAGACAACAGCCGGCAGGCATACCGACACAGCAGTACGTCGCGCCGGTCGGTCAATGGTAATTCGGCAGCTTCAGCATAAAGACTCTCGACGGGACTAGTGTAGAAGGCTCCGGTTGCAAGACGTAACCCCCGATGGTGGATGGAGTTGAGACGGCGTAAGAGGGATGGCCGAGCAGACGAGGCTCCCATAATCCCGCTTCGATCAGACTATGGACCGATACAAGCGAAGCAGGACAGTGTGATCCGCTCCCCAAGATGAACCACTAAGAACTCTGAGGACATTAAGGGAACGTGTACAACGGGCCGCCAAATAAGAGACATGCGGAGACCAATACAGTTTCCTGTCCAACGTGAGCCCCAGAAACTTAGTTGTTTCCACGAATGGGAGAACAATGGGACCGAGATGTAAGGATGGCGGAAGGAACGCTTTATATCGCCAAATGTTGATACAAACCGTCTTCTCTTCAGAGAACCGGAAGCCATTTGCCACACTCCATGAGTATAGGCTGTCTAGACAACGCTGAAGGCAGCGCTCCAGGAGGCATGTTCTCTGGGCACTGCAGTAGATCGCGAAGTCATCGACAAAGAGAGAGTCTGAGACATTAGGTGGAATGCAATCCATAATTGGATTGATCGCGATGGCAAAAAGGGCTACGCTCAAGACGGAGTCCTGAGGCACTCCGTTCTCCTGGAGGAAGACGTCTCACAATACGGAACCCACACGTACCCTAAACTTTCGATCCGTTAAAAAGGAATCAATAAAAAGGGGCAGGCGACCGCGAAGGCCCCACCTGTGCATAGTGCGGAGGATACCTCCTCTCCAACAGGTATCATAAGCCTTCTCCAAATCGAAGAACACGGCTACCGTTTGGCGCCGTCGCAAAAAGTTGTTCATGATGAATGTCGACAAGGTCACAAAGTGGTCAACAGCGGAGCGGCGGCGACGAAAGCCGCATTGGACATTGGTAAGTAGCCGTCGAGATTCAAGAATCCAGATTAACCAAGCATTAACCATACGCTCCATCACCTTCCAGACACAGCTTGTAAGAGAAATGGGGCGGTAACTAGAAGGAAGGTGTCTATCCTTCCCGGGTTTGGGTATAGGAACAACGACGGCGTCACGCCAACGCATGGGGACCTGACCTTCGGTCCAGACGCGATTGTAGGTACGAAGAAGGAAGCTTTTGCCTGCCGGAGAAAGGTGTGCCAGCATCTGAACGTGAATGCCATCTGGCCCCGGAGCAGAGGGCCGGGACAGTGCAAGCGCACGTTCGAGTTCCCGCATAGTAAAGGGGGCTTTATAAGTTTCCAGATTCAGCGAGTGGAAGGAAGGTCGCCGAGCCTCTTCTGCCTCTTTCCTGGGAAGGAAGGCAGGATGGTAATGGGCGGAGCTTGAAACCTCCGCAAAAAACCGGCCGAAGGCGTTGGAGACAGCCACAGGATCAACAAGGACCTCATTACCTGAGGTCAGGCCAGGTACCGAGGAGTGGGCGTTAATGCCCGACAGCCGGCGCAGGCTACCCCAGACGACAGAAGAGGGAGTAAAACTGTTGAAAGAGCTGGTGAAAGAGGCCCAACAAGCTTTTTTGCTGTCTTTGATGACTCTAAGGCAATGCGCTCGGAGTCGTTTGTATCCAATACAATTCGCCAACGTAGGATGGCGGCGAAAGGTGTGTAAAGCACATCGTCGAGCACGGATAGCGTCTCTACAAGCCTCATTCCACCAGGGGACAGAAACGCGACGTGAAGAGGCAGTACGAGGAATGGAACGTTCGGCAGCATTGATGATAACAGCCGTGAGGTATTGGACCTGACTGTCACAACTGAGAAATTCGTGGTCCGGAAAGGTCGCCAGGGAGGAGTAAAGACCCTTGTCGGCTTTTGGTATGTTCCAGCTAGAAGGACGTGGGGATGGGGTGTGGTGCAGGAGACGAACGACACAGGGGAAGTGGTCGCTCGAATAGGTATCAGAAAGGACATACCACTCGAACCGACGGGCAAGAGCGGTAGAACAGATCAAGAGGTCCAAGTGGGAGTAGGTATGAGTAGAGTCCGAGAGGGAAGTTGGGGTGCCAGTATTGAGACAGACAAGATTGAGATGGTTGAAGACATCTGCCAAGAGTGAGCCTCTTTGACAGGATGCAGGAGAGCCCCAAAGGGGATGATGAGCATTGAAGTCGCTGAACAATAAATACGGCGGAGGAAGCTGAACAATCAGGTAGATGGTACAAACGGAAAAAGTAAAAGCAGAAAGAGTAATACGGACAGCTATTGCTTGGAGTGGGGTGGTCAATGGGATGGGATGGTAATAGACATCGTCCCCGAACGAACAACATGACCCCACCATGAGCTGGGATACCGTCCACAGGGGTGAGATCATACCGCTCCGTGGTATAGTGGGTAAAGGCAATACGGTCAGTCGGGTGCAACTTGGTTTCCTGGAGACCAAGGACGAGCGGACAGTGCAGGCGGAGGAGCAGTTGTAATTCCTCCCGATTAGAGCGAATACCTCTTATGTTCCAATGTAACAAGGCTATCGCTAGTCAAAGAAGAGGGGGAACGAGACGGGGGAAGAGCTGCTCACCTCGACGGCCGCGGAGGGCCAGGTTTCGAGGCAACAACGCTACAACCGGCGGGAGGCGGATCCTGTTCCATCGAGTCGTCGCCAGCTGCGGCTGCTGTCCCTGGTGGTGTAGGAGGGGCAGCATCATTTGCCGACGAGAGGCCAGCTGAGCGCCTGGCAGCAGAGCGTCCTGGCGAAACTGAGGACGGCCGGGAGCAGCGACTCACGGATGGAGCGTCAGACGAAACGCGCCGGGGTGGAGAGGGGGAGAGAGACTTCTTCTTGGAGGCCTTCTTGGAAGTCCGAGGAGGCACAGGGATGGTGGGCTGGACCCGAAGAAGGTCTTCACGCGCGGGGTCCGTTTTGGAACGCCGGACCTCGGAAGCTGGGGTCGTGAACGTTTCCCCAATGGATGCCTGAGAAGAGGATCGCTTCTCAGGCGGGGGGCGGGTGGGGGGGTGGGGAAGCGTTTTAGTAAGAGAGACTGAAAGAATTATTACCTCATTAAAAAATAGAAAGTCTTTCGGTGAGGACAATATTTCCTGTAAAATAGTGGAATATTGCTATCAACATATATCTCCAGTGTTATGCAACATATTCAATACATCTCTGCAAGAAGGAATAGTCCCAGACAGGCTAAAACTAGCTGTAATGATACCACTCTTTAAAAATGAGATGAGAAAAACAATGTTACAAACTATCGCCCAATCTACCTCTTAACTATATTTTCAAAAATTCTTGGAACAACAATCTTAGCTTCCACAATATTCTAAAGAAGAGTCAGTTTGGATTTTGTGCTGGTCTTTCTACAAAACAAACAGTATTCTGCTTCACCAACCAAGTTCTGGAAGCCGTGTACAAAGAAAGGTCTCCAGTAGGTATTTTTTGTGACCTCTCAAAAGCTTTTGATTGTGTAAACCATCTAATCCTTTTGAAAAAGGCAGACTATTATGGTTTGGGTGGTACCGTTGGTTCGTGGCTCCAATCATACCTAAAGGACCGAAGCAGACTGTAATGCTGAATGGCTCATCCAGAGAACCTGCCTCATCTCAGTGTGGCTCAGTAAGGTGTTGTGTGCCACAAGACTCTGTTTTGGGTCCACTGCTATTTCTCATCTTTATTAATGATCTCCCACTTTGTTCTGATACAAACAGTAAATTTACTACAATTCTAACTGATGATTTTACAGACAACAATCTTTAACAAACTATGAATAAAGTTTTCATTGTAAACTGGTTTTCTTCAAACAGTCTCTCACTCAATGCAGATAAAACCCTTTATATGGGATTCCATACTCCACAAAGAAATCTGGAAAAAATTAACAATAAGTGCAAAGAAATACAAAAAGCTGAGGTTACAAAATTCCTGGGTGCTTATATAGACAGCAAATGTAACTGGTCAGTGCACATTCTTAATCTTTATAAAACACTTAGCTCAGCAATATTTGCACTACAGGTTATTGCTTCAGTGGCTGAAGTAGACACCATCAAGGCTTCATACTTCGGCTATTATTAGTCATATGACATCATTAATGTCATATGCTATTACATTCTGGGGGAGCCAACCTCTCGCAAAGAAAATTTTCACTGAAAAAAAAAAAAAAAAAATAAATAAATAAATAAATAAATTTAAATTAATGAGTGGTGTCCATCCCAGGCACTTGTTTCGAAAGATGGGGATCCTTACCACATCCTCACAATATATCTTTTCCTTGTTGACCTTTGTCTGTAAAAACCCTTCTATCTACAAAGATAACAAGCCAATTTCATGGCTATAAAACAAGAACCAGTACGTGTCTGCACGTTTAACTGAAAAGACTCACTATGGTTCACAAAGGAGCTTATTACTCCAGCATTAAGCTGTTTAATGCTCTCCCACCACACATCCAATGCCTTCACAAAAGATTGCCAGCATTCAAACAAACTCTCAAGGAGTACCTCATAGAGAAATCTTTTTATACAGTTGATGGAAATGTGAAAGAAAATGTATATAATCCATAAATTTGTAAGTGTTGTAAACTTAGTATAATTAATTTTATTTTGAGTATTACCGTAGGCATATGACAATTGTTTATTGGTATTCCTGTACTTCCTTTAGAATATTTAGTTTATCTTGACTCCTATATGTATTACACATCCTTAACATGTGAAACGAAAATGTTCTGTTAACTGACTGTGCTGTTGTTTAGCTGATATCTTATTTACATTGTATCTTTTATTTATGTAAGATGTATTTCAACTGTGTATAATCTGACACATTTCATACCATAAATATATCACTCATTCTTAACATGTGAAACAAATTTTCTGTTAATTGATTGTGTTGTTGTTTAGTTGATTTTTATTTACATTGTATCTTTTCATTGTGTTTATACAAGTTATATTTGAACTACGTAGAATCTGACACGTTCCATATCCTTGCAATTCACTCGCTACCAAGATCTACGGAACATGAAATGAAATAAAAATAATAAACGTGGGACAGCTTTGACTGGATGATAAGGGCTGGGAAACAAATTGGCTTAGATCTGTTCATTGGAAGCCTACCATCATTTGCACTGAGTGGTTTGGATTAAACTTTAATCTGGATACCTAGACAGTGATTTCAGTTCCACTCTTCCCAAAAACAGAATTTGCAGACAATGGAAAATACAGGATAGAATAATGACAATAGTATGAAATGGATAGATTGCTACTCACCATTTAGAGGAGACGTTCAGTTGCTGGGGTATCACTAAAAGACTGCTATACATTTAAGCTTTCAGCCAAAAGGCTTCCTTCTAAATTAGAAAACACACACACACACACACACACACACACACACACACACTACCCTCCTTGTCCCCAGCCTCTTCCTTACCCCCACTGTCGTCCTTGTCCCCAGCCTCTTCCGTAACCCCACCGCCAACACATTGCTTTTTCTATCATGTGCAGCTGCTGTGGGCAGTTCAGCCTCAGCAGCCAGAGACAGTTATCGTGTGCTTGTTTTCTACTTGAGAAGGCCTTTAACCAAAGCTTAGATGTACAGCAGCCTTTCTGTTGTGCCTGTCTGTGAGACAATGTCTCCTCTAGATGGTGAGCAACAATCTATCCTTTTCACAATATAGAGTTCTATGTCTTAAAAACTACAGCAAACCCTTCATATATATATATATTGTGTCTGTATATGTGTGAATGGATATGTGTGTGTGTCCGCGAGTGTATACCCGTCCTTTTTTCCCCCTAAGGTAAGTCTTTCCACTCCCGGGACTGGAATGACTCCTTACCCTCTCCCTTAAAACCCACATCCTTTCGTCTTTCCCTCTCCTTCCCTCTTTCCTGATGAGGCAACAGTTTGTTGCGAAAGCTTGAATTTTGTGTGTATGTTTGTGTTCGTTTGTGTGTCTGTCGACCTGCCAGCACTTTCATTTGGTAAGTCACATCATCTTTGTTTTTGGACAACTGAAGTTGCCAATGAATTTAAAAATTAATGATGGCAACAATGATAATGCTGTACACAATTTAACTGTTGGAAGCAGTTACGGACACTTTTCTTTTCTTTGTCATTTAAAATTTGAAGTCAAGTGTTCAGTCCACTGCTGTTCCTTACAAATGTTAAATCTGTTAGTACGTATGAGTGTTAAAACCTCTTCAACAAGAAATGTTTAAATACTGAACAATATATGAGAATTTTTGTCCGCAGCTCATGGTCTTGCGATAGTGTTCTTGCTTCCCGAGCACGGAGTCCTGGGTTTGATTCCTGGCGGGGTCAGGAATTTTCAACTGCCCCGAGATGACTGGGTGTTGTGTTGTCTTCATCATCATCTATCCCCATTACGATCAGAGGAAGGAAATGGCAAACCACCTCCATTAGGACCTGGCCTAGTACGGTGGTGTGGGTCTCTACGCTCTGTCAAGAAGCTTAGGACTTCAAATTCTCATATGGAAATGAAGTAAATTTTCTTTGCTGTCTTGTAATAAATGGTCTAAATTATACATAGGACTCCTTTGGAATTCGTATTTAGCATCATTTATGTTGGGGAAAATATGTCTGGCATCTTTAGTTGCCACTGAGTACTTGTATTGTTTTTCAGTTCTGATGATAATTTATGGATTATGGATGAAATAATAAATTTTGTTGAAGCAGATTGAGACAGGACAATATGATCAGTTGGTATCATACCTCCTTATGAAGCACAAGGTGGAGATACAGATGATTCTGATTTATCAGATCATGAAGTTCAAGGAAAACCATGTCATCTCCATGCACATATACCAATGGTACAGGCACTAGTTCAGTTCGAGGAAAGTGAACATGTTGTAAATACAGGAAGAAATTGATATTCACACTATACCTCCTGCTGCAAATATTGAAGGAAATAGGAAGTGCACATCAAGTCAGAATTGTGCAGTGAGCAGATTAAGTCAAGGGCTAAGGGCGATAGGAGCTGAGGTTTGTGCAGAGACTCTGTAATAAATATGAAGGGAAAGAAGAAAGGGAGGCCAAGTAAAAATTTTGCAGTGAGGGGAGTAAACCAAGGACAAGAAGCAGCAGAATACACTGATGACTCTGCAGAGCCTCCACTCATATCCAAACACTCGAGGATGAAATTGTGTATAAAACCTGTCACCTCAACTTGGGAATAAATGAAGAACCCAAGCTGGAAAGTAAAAGTAGTTAGTGATTCTTACAGTCTGCACTTATTAAGACTTGCTTTCAAATACAATAAAATCCCCACTGGATTCTTCTCAAAAACTTTTTTCTGAGGAATTAATAAATTTTATTGTTTCGCAAACAGATTTGTAAGTTGCACAGAAAGATAATCTGAATGCTAGAAAAATAAATATTGTAATAAATTTGGAAATGTGTTTCATTTGAAGTGCCCATTGACAACTAGCTGCCATCAATGCCCATGACAAAGTGAAAATTAAATTGTGTTTTTCATGTAAACTTGTTACAAAACCTACAACTATTTTTGAGCAGAAAAACTAAACTCAATTATTCTGGGCACCAGTGAGTTAATCAGATGTTGGTAGTTAGCTTTGTAAATATAACACGGGAAGTAAGTAAATTAGCGCCTGTTACAGTTCATTTAAAAGAAAGTTTCAATTTTCCTGTTATATTACTCATAAAATTTAAACGATATGTAATGAAGGAAATAATGTGTTCAGCCTTAAATTTGTTTCCAATAAACAAGGATAAAATTAAATTTGGATGTGTTTGCATTTATGTCTTATGTTATTGACTAACAAGAAGAGGTCCCTACGGGAGCGATCAGCTTTTCGAAAGCAACTATAAGACTGTGTAGGTTAGGGGACCAGGTATCACATCCTTCAGCCATTCACCCAGGTGCATATGCATTTGTAAATTATTGACAAAACAGAATTTCTCAGTATCCATTAGAGCCTTAAAAATCACAATGCTTTTCCAAATGGCACCACAACCTAGCAGACAGCATTTATGTTTTATCTTTATCGAAATAACTGTTTATTTTTATTCAATTAATTAGTTGCAATATGATCTCCTTCTCATTTATTCTTTTCCTTGTGGAATTTTGTCTGCACGATTGCAATTATTTTTATTTACCTACTGTAATATTTAAATATTAAAAAATACCAATGTATTACTTAAAAAAGACAAAATTAATTTACACTGAATGTGTAACTGTCAAAAAATTATTTTTGTTACCAGCTGGACATTTTTGTGTTAATTTTGACAAATATTTTCTTGGATCATGGGCAAAATAAAGCAGATTAAGATCTGAATGACAAGTTTCATCACTAAAGGGTTATTTCCTTACCAAATCATCCAGCCAAAAGTAGATGTAAAAACCAAGGTTTTTGGATTTGTTCCAAAATTTATATGTGAAATATATGCATAAAGATAAGAAAATATCCAAAGTTTCATTCAATTCTGTTAGGTAATTTCTGAGTTATCACCGTTTAAAGTTTTAGGCTGATTTGTATTTCCGAGGGCAATTAAGACATAACTAAAGCGAGCATGCTTTTACAGAATTCAAAGCAAAATCTTTAATTTTGAAGCTAGAGCCTTGAAATTTTCACTACTTTCTTCCAAATTAAACACTGAAGCTGATAGATCTACAAAATTCTGATTTATAATATTCAATCACATTGAAAAACTGTACTGAATCTCAAAATATTGTTAACTTCAAAATTGTGATGTAGGCATAGAAAATTATGAATAGCTAAAATCTCTCTGCAAATAACCGAATACAACCATATATTTTTGGAAACAGCATAAACTTACCTTTCAAATGGTGCAAAAAATTGATGGGGTTCTGAGATGTAAAAATTTTATCTTATACTGAAATCAAAACACGTTGTACCTGTTCAAAATGTATAGAAAGGCTGTTTTAAGATTCGAAATGGTTATAGTAGAAGTAAAAGTCTTTAGAACTATAACTTGGAAGATCAACTACTTAAAACAGTAATTAATTAGTACATTTTTTGTTATGTATTTTTAAAATGGGGCAAAGATTTTACTGTAGTTGTAATTTTATTTATCTTCTTTGTTTTATTTAGCTGAATTTAAAGTCAAGAAATATACAACATTTTTGGAGTCATGAGAAGTGTCTTGAAGTTCAGATAAGTCAGTACTACCATGCAAGTATGCACATTAAAAATTCACTAGTCAGCAGTCTGCCTGCTGACATGAAATTCAAGCCAGGACATGAAATCCTCCCTCCCACCACAGCCCGACTTTACTGCAAGTCTATCAGTGTGCGTTTGGCTCTGTTCAAGTTAATTGCCTAGTGTTTTGTTGTGCTTAGTGACATTTTAAATAACTGTTATATAAACACAATTATAATTTTATTTTTAAAACTACTGTAAGAAGAAGAAATTTTAGTTGGCGTACTAGTAAGCACTACAGTGAAACAGATGATATTTGTTCCCATCATTTGTGTTATTTTTTAAAGTCTTTTGAAAAGAACCAAAAATCCTGTTGTGATCCATTTAAGAAACATTCTGTACCTTTAACAAAGAAGAAAGATTTGAGGATAACTACTCTGGAAAAAGCAAAATATGTTAAGGAAAATAAGGACATAATTTTAGTGCCATGGAAGCTGTTCTGCAGTACATGTAGAAAACTGTAGAATCAGGCAACACCTACTTTAGATCTGAAGATATTGCTCTTCTTGAAAGTGATAAAGCGAATGAGAGTGAATTAGCCAATGCAAAAGTAGTAGAAATTATTTTAGAGTTGAATGTGACACCACTTAAACTTCAGTCATTATCTACCCAATCGAAGAAAAATATGCTAAAAAGAACTTTAAAAAGGCAAAAGACTAGGTTAAAAAAGATATGTCATTTGTTTTGAAAGCATAAGAAGCCAACTATTCAAGTGAATATGACAGTACGACTCAAGGTAATGAACTGAGGACAAAATACGAGGATCTTGATCATTTAGTGGATGCTATAAAGGAAAAACTCAAGACAAACCTAAGCAAACAGGAAAAAATACAGATATTAACAATCACTCCAAAGTCTTGGTCTCGCAGAACAGCAGCTGAAAAATATAATGTATCAGAATATTTAGTGGGAAAAGCCAGAACGCTTGCAAATGAGAAAGGTATTTGGGCTCTGATGGAACCCAAACATGGTAGAACCCTTTCCCAAGAACTGTTTTATGAAGATGATGAATTTTCTTACATGTTGCCGGTTGATAAAGACAAAGTTATTATTACTATTATTATTATTATTATTATTATTATTAAAAAAAGTTTACAAGCAGAAAAGAATTCTTTAATGCAACTTAGAGGAACTATTTATGGTGTTTAAAGAAAAACACAAATTTTAAAATTGGATTTTCCAAATTTTGCTCCTTGAGACCGAAATGGTGTGTGCTTGCTGGTTCACCTGGAACTCACATAATGTGTGCCTGCTTGTACCACCAAAACATTGAGCTTTTAGCAAACACTCTGAACCAGCATGATAAAAAAATCAATACACACTATGATGGACAAATTGGTTTGTGATAGACAAAACGGGGACTGTATGTTAAGACATAGTGATGTGTGCCCGAAAACAAGGGAATCACTGCAGTTACATCCAAGAGAAATACTAGAAGACTACGATGAAGATAAAGACATTAAATTTAAGCAGCAGGTTTCAAGTGATGGCAGAATGACCTTACAAACAATGCTACTACCTAGCAAGGAGTTTACTGATTTTACTATAAGAAATTGAGTCTCTGAGAAATCATTCTTACATCACAAACACTTAAAACCCTTACATGAAACAGAGAAAATAATATTTGGCATTTAATGAGGTTTTAGTTCTTATGGATTTTGCAGAAAACTGTAACTTCATTCTACAAAATGAACTGCAATCCTACCACTGGGGCCACTTGAGCTGCCCAGTTCATCCAGTAAAGATTTTTTTCTAAAAATGAAGATTCCGCCATAAAAGAAACAATATTGTGTCTCATTTCAGATGATCTAAAGCATGATGTACTATTTGTTTATTCAGTACAAGGAAAAAAACCATAGATTTCATAAAACTAAACTTTCCTGATGTTGACCAAATTGAGTATTTTACAGATGGTTGCCGTGCCCAGTACAAAAACTTCAAAAGCATGGTAATTTCTGTTTTCATTATGAAGATTTTAAATTAAATGCAAGCTGGTGATTTCACGCTACGAGTCATGGTAAAACAACATGCAATGCGATTGGGGGCACAGTTAAGAGAATTGTCACCAAGAAAAACTTTCAGGGCAGTAGGCAAAGAGAGCAAATACTAAACACTGAACGAATGACCAATTTTTGCAAAAATTTATTCTCAAAAATTATTTTTTCTTTTTAAAGGAAGAAGAAATTTAAACTAAAAGAACAATGCTTGAAACTAGAGTTCAAATGGGTCAAACAATACCGGATACAAGAAGTTTCCATTATTTTAGGCCAGCTTCTTGCAAAGAAATTACAGCCAAATGAGTAAGTTCAGACTCGGAAATTTTTTGAAACAAAATACTTTTTTATGACTATCCCGAGTATTAAACCTAACATACATTCTTTGGTTGCATGCGTTTATGAGCTAAACTGCTCGATAGGAATGGTTCTGGGTTTCAATGAAGAAGAAGGGGACTACAACATTTTTATGCACCCTCACGGACCAGCAGAAACTTTCTTTTGGCCTAAAAAAGAAGACCGATATCCTGTTCCACTAGCCCATCTTCTATGTGTAACAGCTCCTCCAGAGGTAGCATCTCAGTTCTGCAGATCATAAGAATGATGCTAATTCCCGAAAGGAATTCATCAAAACATGGAACAATTTCAATGCTTTATTGTAAAAAAACCTTAACGGGAATTTAAATGTAATTATTGTACATACTGCTTCATATAAACTTAATACAATACTTCAACTGAATAATTATTAAAATTTAAAGTCGTCGAAAACATTTTATAGAAAGGATTTGTTTGAAAACGAATAATCACCAACTGATGTATCCAAACGTAAGGACACCTATTTTGTAAAGTTCTCAATGCATGCATCTTTTATTTTAATATACTGATATATAAAACTTGAGTTCAACTGGTATTTTCACAGTTGTATTGACTTCAAATAATTAATTACTGTGTCAAACATGTGTTTTACAAAGTAAATTACAAAATTTTACTTCAATTTTATAACAGATTGTTACAACTCAGAACCCCACCAATCTTTTTGCACCATTTAATGAGAAGTTTATGCTGTTTTCAAAAATATATGGTTTTACTGGGTTATTTGGAGGGAGGTTTCAGCTACTCATTATTTTCTACACCTACGTCACAATTTTGAAATTAACAATATTTTGAGTTTCACAAGTTTTTCAATATGAATGAACATTATAAATTGGAATTTTGTAGATCTATCAGTTTCATTGTTTAATTTAGAAGAAAACAGTGAAAATTTCAAGGCTCTAGCTTCAAAACTAACAATTTTGCTTCAAATTCTGTAAAAGCATGCACACTTTAGTTACGTCTTAATTCGGAAATGCAATCAGCCTAAAACTTTAAACGGTAATAACTCAGAAACTAGTAGTTCGAATTGGATGAAACTTTGAATATTTTCTGGTCTTCATGTATACAATTCAAATATAAGTTTTCAAAAACATATGTGACAGGTGGGTGTAGGGCCCTGGATGACTTAATAGGGAATGACCCTAAAACAAAATTCATGCAAAATTAGTAACTAAAATACTGACCGCAATAATGTGGGTGAAAACACGAAGTGATGAAAAGAAAAATTAACTAAAATCACATGGGCAGAAATTAAAAAAGAAGACAAAGTAAAAATGAGAGCAGACACTATAAAGTTCATTTATGATTAAAAGAAAGCAGCAAAGGATTAGAAACCCAAAACTATATTTAAACCAATTAAGGAATAAAAATACTTATTTTGATAAATATCTAGAAAATCTAGCATCCAATGGGACTCAAACCCACAACGTCCAGCATACCACCCAAAGAACTCTGCAGCTACACAAACACAGCATTCCTAAAATTGGAATTTTCCAGGTTTCAGTCGTCTAGGAAATCACATGAAATTCCTTGTCAGTTACAAATAACTGCCAAATAATCCTAACTTTAACTATTTTTTAATAAATTAAGGTTTGAAGGCTTGAGGATGAGTATCCAGTTATTGGTCAGGCACCAATTTCCCTATTTTCAGAGATTTACTACTTACAGGGTGAATACATGAACGAGGAAAAAAAATTTCCAGATTTTTCCCTGATAAAAATACCCTTTTTCCGTGTTAAGTAACAGCATACTTTTCCTCAAAACTGTACAACTTATCAATCCTTTCAATGGTTGTGGGTTTATACACTGGCGTAGAATACCTGGCACTTTAGAAAAATAAACTCGGGGGGAAAAACACGTTTTGGAAAGATGTCTGATGTGCAGCAACATGTACAGTCTTAGACATAAAACCTGGCCGCCGGTCGGTCGCCACAGAAACTAAGTCCGAGTCGTTCACTTAAGGTGGCCAATTAAAACTGACCGCCCCTGACAACTCTAAATAAGTCCGTCTATCTGCACAATCTGGCAACACTGTAAGATGCGGAAGTGTTGTCTACTTCCGAGTTGTTATCGGACAGGGTGAGCCCGTGGTCTAATTCTAAACTTGAGGTCGCATGTTCGCGTCCAGTGTATTTTTTTTTTTAACCACATGTCAGTCTAAAGTTATGAGTCTGATTGAACATGGAAGATAATTTGCTTAACATTCTACCCACCAGCAATAACAAGTATTCCAGAAACAATTCTGCAGGACAGCTCGTGGCTGCGTCGCGATTACGCTCGAGCGTTTCCTCGTGCTGCAGCGGCTACCAGCCAGATGCCACCCGCCGCCTGAAATCCGGCGCTGCCCAGGTGAACACGGCACGACGCTGTCAGTGTATGTATCAACTGTCATTTTCGAATTTGATGTTCTAAATATCATCTTGCAGTTAAGCATTGGAGTTTTGCATACTTGAAAATCATGAACTACAGTTCAGCATTGTAAAATTGAGTCGCAAGTGGAAAAAGGTGCAACATCTGCAACACAACGTTTACTTTTGGTATAACAGAGGGGTGAACGCAGAAGAGGCAGCTAGAAATATATGAACTGTGTTTGGAGCGAGTGTTTTTGCGAAAAATACGCCAAAGACCATTCTGGCATGAATGATTTTCCACATTAAGGAAGTCTCAACTACTGATATATGTGATAGATTACCATTTTACCATCACGTGACATTTGCATTCAACAGGCAAAGTTCAGATTTCTGGTGTAGGAGTACTGCATGCTCTAATTTGAAACAACAAAAATTAACGGAATGACTATTATTGAATGTCATCAGGTCGCTCATTGAGCATTGCTAAGCAGTACTGTTACTGGTGACGTGTTATGATGCCGGCTTACTAGAAACACATCACGACAGCAGTCTATCTTAATAAAGCGTGTCTGTAAGAGGATTGAGCCTATTTTAACAGGAATTTGTAGGATATTATCGACTTTTGACTTCGTAAAGATTTGTATTTACTTCATTTCCTGTATCATTCGCAATTATTATGAAAATGTGGGATTTCATAGATAAATTATGTACTCACAACAACAAAAAATATGTCGGCAGAATACAAAAGTGATGCAGTAGCGTACGGTTTTCGCTCTGACACTAAGGATTACTGAAAGTAGCAAGACGAATTTTGCTCGAGCTTGCACCTGACAGCCAAGCATGTTAGCTTATTGAGTTTGTATCTGCCTGCTTATAACTCTGCTACAAAAGAATTAAGAATCTGGCCTTCACCGAGTCTCGAAAGGCGAACGAAAGCAGCTTGCACCTGACAGCCAAGCATGTTAGCTTTTAATTGGTTTTTCCTAAAGTGGGAAGATATCCTTTTGTGGTTGAATTGTTGGCAGATGTCAGTTAGACGCGTGCCGTTGGTCTAAGCGTTTCGGTGCGTTGAATTTGTACCAATGAATTTTCTATACGTTTTTTCAGTCCCAAATAGAGAGTTGAAGTCTCCCATTAGTATTATCACGTCATATTGGTGAACTTTGCTCATAGTATTTTCGAGTGTGTTCCAGAATTTTTCGATATTTCCGGTGTTTTTCTTATTTTCGATGTTGGTGGGGGCTCTGAATGAGCATAGTCATAAGTCGATTGTTGATGGGTGTGATTTCTTTGACGGAGTTGGTGATAGATCTGTGTTCGAGAAATGCAATGCCGAAGATTGGTAAGCTTTTCGCTACCTTTTGTTGTATTTTGCTCTTGAGAATACAATGGTTTCCGTAATGCAAGGTTTCATTGTCTGTCAGTCTTGGTTATTGAAGAGCAAGGATGAGAATTTTTTGTCGTTCGATTTCTTTTGTGAGATTATTTATTTTTCGTATTTGGATCAATGTATCCATGTTTAGTTTTCAAATTCATATTTTCTGCTTGTAGGGAAATTACCCAGAGATCTTCGATATTCTCTGCCGTGCTGACCTGGACTCCCCAGAATCCGAAAATCCAACTGCCGCCTGTTGACAGCCGGGTTGTGTACCACCAAGGGTAAAATTGACTTTGCTTGCACAGTTCATGTTTGTTTGTGTTTCATTGGTTTGGCCTGGGCAATTCCAGCACCGGACAAGACCAGAGGGTGTTGAAGCTTTGGAAGCAAATATTTTCAGCCGAGATGATTGATCTAACAGACGGTGACCAGAGTAGCGGTGATTTTCACTCAGACGTGTCTGGATTTTGGGTTCAACGGATTCAGTAGCCGTTCAGGATTGTGTTAGTATTTGGTTCACTGATAGTATTTGATTTCCTCGGTACCACCCATATATGGGGGAGGGTTTCCCCTATCTGCCACACGGGACTATTATTATTATTATTATTGTTGTCATTATGTCATCAGCAAATCCGATATGGTGTATCTTCCCACCACTGAAATAGATGGGTATTGTTCGATTAAGTATTTCCATCACATACATATGGGTTATAATTATGTTACATTGCTGCTAGTAGACACATTTCTCACTTTTTCTTAGACAGTTGCTACCTGTTACTCCATCATAGGAATTTATGTGCGCAGCATTGTTGCAATACAGACGTTTCATATTATCAGATTTCTGTAATTTCTTTTCGATACCAGATCGTTCTAATAGGATTTAGCCAGTCAGTCTTAATGTGGATATCCGACTACGACTCTCATCATATCATAGGCTGGGTAAACCACATTCTTAATCAGACTGTTGAATCCAGATCACTATGACAGGGTCCGAATTCTTACACACTGTGGAAAATAATAATCCAATATGCTTATTACAAACACGTTATTTAAATATAAATATATGAACTAACGAGATAACAGCTCATTTACAGGAGCAGAGCCCCATCCATCATAGCAGAGCAGTGCGAGATTGGTTTCAGGGCCAAGAGAGAATAAAGCTGTTGCCGTTTGTTCCATGATCACCGAACATCAACAAGATAGAGAATACCGTATTTACTCGAATCTAAGCCGCACCTGAAAAATGAGACTCGAAATAAAGGAAAAAAAAATTTCCCGAATCTAAGCCGCACCTGAAATTTGAGACTCGAAATTCAAGGGGAGAGAAAAGTTGTAGGCCGCACCTCCAAATCGAAATAAAGTTGGTCCATTGCAATATGAGACACAATTTAGGTTGAATGAATGACGATACAGCTACAGTAGTTTGGTTCGAGTCGTAAGCTTAGCAGTTAAGCTTTACCACGTAGCCATTGCTATGCGTCAGGCGCTCCGTCCGTATTTATACGAGTACCCTTGCTTTTTCACGTGCTTCGTCTGGTTTGAATCAATTGCTTATTTTGCTTTGATCTGATCAATGCCGTTTTCTTTGTTATAGGTGTTTGCGTCACTCTTAAGCTGAAAATGCATTACAGCACTGTGTCATGCATTGTTTGTAGCATTTTGATAGTGCGTGTTTACAGCCTGTCGCAGCTCGTGGCATGGCTTGCTTTCCTGCGCGCTACCGCCGCGTACAAAAAAAAAAAAAAAAAAAGCGGAATCGTCTCATTAGCGAAACAATGGCAAGAGACTGCTATTTGTTGTTACTTACACTGCTGCTTTCTTTGATAATGATCAACAAGAATCAAATAATAGACTGCGTATGATAGAACATGTTCTGAACGAGAGTTAGGCGAAAATTTTTCTCCGTTTGAAAATCTTTGCAGCCGCTTCTTTATTACATCAAATTCTGCACAGAAATTAGAGTCATCTTAGATTTAAAAATCTAGTCACTTGCCGTGCTTCATTTCTGACTGTATCACTATTAGGCATAAGAATAATACGAATATAAACATGACACGATACGCATATTCTTCCGCGTTTGCTGTTGTCTCACTCTAGTTCCGTAGTTTATTAGGCAGACAGGATTTAAATAAGATAGCAGCAAACACGAAAGAATACATGGCAAAATGTTTATATTCGTATTATTCTTATGGTGAAGAGAATACTGTATGTGATGCAAATAATCAAATATCATCAGGTTCCTATTAGCAACCATCTCTTCTCACAGATATGAAAAAATTCAGAACGTAGAGTTGGCCATATTGACAAACATCCCAAACAGTCTTGCCAGTCAGATATTCGTAGTACACTGAAATTGTGCTACATTCGAAGATGAACAATACGGAATTTGTATTTACTTCGTTGGATAATGTATGAAAATGCAGTGGTCGAAACTCGCGGCGGAGAAAAAAAGGTCGTCTTCCACTTTAAAAAAAAAAAAAATTATTTACTGACGCAGAGGTTTTGGCGCCAGTATTTATCTTTGTGCCTACGAAGCATGCCTGCCTAGCGCTACATATATTCGACGGCAGAAGTTAGTTGTGGCGGCACGTACCAACATTTTTAATAACTTCCGCTTGCTTTGCACTCGATTCTAAGCCGCAGGCGGTTTTTTGGATTATGAAAACCGGAAAAAAAGTGCGGCTTAGATTCGAGTAAATACGGTATGTGGGCAGAGGTAACAAGGTCATTGCCATGTGGACCTACAAATGCAAGTGACCTTTGGACGAATATAGAAAATGTACTGTGGGAAGTAAACCATCACGCTACACTAAAAGTATGCTCGTCCACAAAACTCATGTGGACAATTATCTGATAATCGGTCAAGCTTTGCTTTGTCGCAGCTCTTTAGCATACAAGTCCATTTACTTTCAGTCTCCTCCTTACAATTCTTGTAATGCAAGGTAATTGAAAAATCTCATCCACTCAACGCCAACTGAGGAATTGACTGGTGCATGTGTTGTTCAACAGACAGTAGTTGTCACCCTCACTGGAATCAATGACTGACTGTGTGTGTGTGTGTGTGTGTGTGTGTGTGTGTGTGTGTGTGTGTTTTCGTGTTCACACACAATCTGAATCAATACTATTAACATTGGAGAGACAACCAACAATAAACATTGCATCAAATGTGACTGTAAAGTATTTTAATGCGATGGGAAGTTACAAACTGAATTTTTACCCAACCCACGTCCTGCATATTACGTTAAGTAAGATGTATTAACTCCATAGTATCGTTAGCAGAGACAGTGCGCTATTGTTGTCGAGGCTCGCTACAAGTGCAGCGGTTAGCAGTGCTCAATGCCGCCGCGATTTGTTTATGTTGGCTGAGCGTGGACACTGCAGCAGACGCTTCGCCATAAACAGAAAAAAAAATCACCTTGGCTCTGACTGCAGTGAGCGGATATCACTGCCTGCGTGTTCTTATAGTAACCAACGTGAGACGCTACTCACAGGTGCCATGGAGCAATTGCAACGGGTATCATGGCACTAGTCATCAGAATATTAACCAGTGATGAAATGTCCACTTTATTTGAATCCCAAGAAAATAGGGACCTTCTCACAGAGGAATGTGAGGTGATCTCAAGATTCATCCAACTGCGACAATTATTTGTGTTTTACTGTCTTAATCAGACCGAAACCTCGAAAGCGTATTCACCGTACGGGATTCACAATTTTGGAGCTTCTACAGTGGTTGAGTTTGCAATGTATCTTTGCTGTACAATATTGTTATTGAGATCACTGTCATTGGCGCATCCACCAGAAGACAGACATGGCCTGGCTTATTGTTGTCATTTTTCCTGACTGATACTCTGCCTTTGCTCGAAACATGAAGACTTAAGGTGAATTCGAACATTCCATATGGCGAAAATTTGATGTTTCTATTCTTCCATCTCTAACATTCAAATAACAGTTACAATATGCGGCAGAAAACGCCTGTGAACCAACAGTTAATAATGCAATCATAATTAGTGGAATCTGACAAATTCCATCTGTCATCTGATAATTGTGAGAAACTACTTTTTTCATCTTCACAGCACCGCAGTATTAACTCGATGGTTTCATAGGATACCTATACTTAATTTAGTTGTGATCGTTTTCAATGACAGTAGGGGAGCAGCAAAACCATCTGATTTGAAACATACTTTTCCAGCGGGATTTGAATCTTTGGCTATTCTTGAGGTATCAAGATTGTGAGCAATCACTCATTGCTATAGTATAGGCTAGGGCAGAAAGAAGCAGGTTTCCGACAAAGTAAACAATGAGACACAATGTCGCTGTCACTTACTAAACAGGAATTGTTCAGAAAATTACAACTATATCTAGTGAAATGAGCAGGTTGATGCAGCTGCAGTCCGGCACTATCACTGAGCTGCCAAACATTTTCCAATAGCACTTAAGATAAAAATGTGTGTGTGTGTGTGTGTGTGTGTGTGTGTGTGTGTGTGTATATTCTTTCGAACATTTCCGAAAGAACAGACACTAAGACTCGAAATAGACAGCCTTGTTAATCAGTTAAAGATTCGAGAACAGATGTCCTGGCTGTCATGGGAATTAAAATAGAACAACGGCGTCAGATGAAAATTTGTGCCTGACCAAGTTCGAACCCGGATTCGTAGTGTCTTTTCTTTCAGACATTTTCGAAAGAACAGACACCACTCATATATCCATATAGAGGGTGTTATATGGCATTTTTTTCTGCAATTTGTCTATACTACCACCTCCTATAATATTTACTATTCCTCCTGAAACATCCGGTATAATTATTTGGGTCTCAACGGGTCATCGAAAGTTTTCAGTGCTAGACGCACGACATCGTCCGAACCCTCGCGGGAATACAGAGTGGCCGCGAGCGAGTGGAATGATGGGGGGGTGGGGTGGGGTGGAGGGGTGGGAGTGGGGGGGGGGGGGGGGGGGGAGTGTCGGAGGGTACCTCGTATGCGGCAAAGATGGGAATTCGCGTCTGACGAGGAGCGTGTGTAGATAGGTGCCGCAGAGAGGTTGGCTGCTGTGTCCCGACAGTGCCCACCGTCGGAGGTTCGAGTCCTCCCTCCGGCATGGGTGTGTGTGTTGTCCACAGAGTAAGTCAGTTTAAGTAGTGTCTAAGCTTAGGGACCGATGAACTAAGCAGCTTGGCCTCATAAGTTCTTACTACAAATTTAATTTTAAATCCAAAATACTGCGTCTCGGTTCTTACAATAGTGCAATAGGTGCGCACTGGTTAGATGTAACTGATGAGAGACTCCATCTCGGATTGTGGTTAAGGGTGAATCCCAAGCGCATGGCCACGAACAATTGGGAGCGGAAACTTAATGTCATCAGAACCTTGTTGAAGGAGCACGGCATGCGATCGTTACACCAACTGCAGAAAGTTCAGTTTATAAATACATACATACTTAGCAAAATATATCAAGTCGTAGCAGTCTTACCGATACCACAGGTCACTGCACATAAAATATTAGCTGTAGCCTCTTGGTATGTGTGGAAACAAAATATCTTCAAAGTACCCTCCACACGGCGACTTTGCAGAGTCAAAACGAAGGACTTGGAATTAAAGACGTACTTTTAAACTAATACATGCCACTAAGACAGGCATTACGAAACTTCTGTTCCTCTCGTTAGATCCTGGGGATAGGAACGCTCCTGCTAATGTAGCATGCCAGCCTAGATTACGTCCGAAAGTACTATGGCCATTGGAGCTGTATAAGACTTCCACCAGCACAAACCAACACTAGAACCGTCTATGATTATATTACCAGACATCGTTTTCACAAGCCAAATCCAGTAAATTAACCTACAAAAAAACTGGAGGAACGTCTGGAAAAATATCAACAATAAAATTCTACCAACTAGAGTCAGTGTCGTATGGTGCGACGTTGTAAACAAAACCATACCCACAGCGGAACGATTATGGAAAATCAAATTGAGACCATATCCATACTGCGACAAATGTCGGCTTGTAGGAACTGTAGCGCACATCATCTTATGTGAAAATAGAATCAGAATTTGGAACTGGACTAGGAAGAAATTAGCACTATCAACAGAACCGCAGAAAGTCATATACCGATAACTGAAGCTTTACAACCTGACTGGAAATGTTACCCGTCCGCTAAGAATAACAATTATTCGTGGCTTCTGGGACAGTTTCTGTTTTACGTCGTAATAAACAAAACTTAGAACTTAGAAGAGTACATGTTTTATATTACAGAAGAACATATTAAGCTGAAGACGAATAACAAATATAAGGAATGGTTTCAAATTTTTTTATCTATATGTGGGCTACAAAGAGGTGGACAGTTTTTTTGATTAGAAACAGAATACTATTCTTTAACTTTTTTTATTCCTGGAATATTCTTAAGCAGAATACTATTCTTTCACTTTTTTATCCCTGGAATATTCTTTTACGTTGATTCTAAAATCAGAACTGTTCTAATTTGGCAAAACCCCTCCGGCTCCGAAATTTCTTTCATTTGTTGAAAAATAAATGGCTTCGTTACAGACCTCATATGCATCCAGTGCATAATAACTTAAACTGTGAATATATTTCTGAATGAATGTTTGCTATGTATTTTTCCGTCACCCTTTTCACTGTTATAAGTTATGTTCTACAAGGAACGCACGCCATTGGAGGCTGCAATCTGTAATTTATTTTACGTTAATAACTACATTAATTTTGTTCTACAATTAAAGTAATATATGGTGATAGGTATGGGGGAGGCATTGTGGCTAGGCCTCGGATCTTCGACCCCTCCCCTCTTTGCCTCCACCTACCTGGTGCTGCAAGTCTTCCCAACTTAAAAAAAAAATAATAGTGCAGTGATCAGCACGTATGTCTAGTAAGCAGGAGGTCCAGGGTCGAAGCCCAGTCGGTCACAAATTTTCATCTGCCGTCGTTGCTGTATATCAACGCGCGGTGACAGTGTGGACGTCGGTCCTTCAATATTTAAGATGCAATTGTTTTTTGAGGCAATAGAGGTGATTTGCGAACATTTGTCTTGCCATCAATGTAACAGGACTTCAACGGCGTCCAACCCTTAATCATTGCTTTGTGGGAACACTAGCCCATGTCATATATATGCGAATCAGATTGTAGTTCATATTTAGTCAAATAACGAATGGTCAGTATACAAGTATGCCGGCCGGAGTGGCCGAGCGGTTCTAGGATCTACGGTCTGGAACTTCGCGACCGCTACGGTCGCAAGTTCGAATCCTGTCTCTGGCATGGATGTGTCTGATGTCCCAAGGTTTAAGTTCCAAAAAAATGTGTGTGAAATCTTATGGGACTTAACTGCTAAGGTCATCAGTCCCTAAGCTTACACACTACTTAACCTAAATAATCCTAAGGACAAGCACACACACACACCCATGCCCGAGGGAGGACTCGAACCTCCGCCGGGACCAGCTGCACAGTCCACGACTGCGCCTCAGACCGCTTGGCTAATCCGGCGTGGCTAGGTTTGAGTAGTTCTAAGTTCTAGAGGACTGATGACCTCAGAAGTAAGTCCCATAGTGCTCAGAGCCATTTGAACCATTTTTGAAGTATACAAGTATTTACGAACAGTAGAAGCAGCATTGCAGCTAACTGATAACTTAACCAAGTGCAACATAGAGTACCTGAGTAATCAGTCATTCCAGCTGCATTGCTGAGGGTAATATTTGCAAAGCAATTCATTGCAGAATTAATGTAATACCCCCACGATCTCTGTCGTCATACTGTATCATTAGCAGCCCACAAATGGAGTACTATGTTCGTTAAATCGGATGACTAAAGCTGAGGCCAAATAAAGAGAAGGGACAACGCCACAACACTATCTTTACTTTAAGTAGTCAGAACTAAATTATGCGTGCCACCATTAACATTACTGTAAGCAGTTTGAGAGAATACCACCACCACAACTACTGACAACCTGAGCCATATCATCACGCAGTTGTAACCCTCAGTTATTACAAGTTGCTGATGTTTGTCAAAAATAACGGAAAGCACCTCTGAAGTTCCATTTGCATTACGCCTAGGACGGAGGAGAATCCTAAATAACAGTAATAGGTCTCAAGTTCTTGCAGTTTGATATTAATGCAGTTCCCGATAGTTTCACACTAAAGGGTTCTTTTGGCTATCAAAATACTCATATGGGAATTATAAAAGTGTAATTGCTAGAGCGCTCAACTACCTTAATAACACCTAATTCTGGATTAATACGACTCGGAAAACTACGTTAATTTGGCATTTCCATCCATCACATGGCGTCTTACTGAATGAAGTCTGAAGTGCACGCACAGTTGCGTTGCCTGCCGCATGGATTCTGTGAAGTGTTGTGGCAGCTGGCAGTCAATGCTGAATACAGACATGTGCAAATATCCTCGGGGGAATTGGTCTTTGTTGAATTTTTTCCATACCGTAATTAGCACAATAACACAAGGCTTATTCTGCTGAAGAACTTGATGCCCACAAGTCCTTAAATAAGAATCTCCTAGCGGGAGTAATGCATGAAAGGAAACAGACTGTTGGACAAAAGAATGGACAGCTCCCTGCTTCATGCGTTTACGGTAGCGCCTACGATAAGAATCTGGTGTCATATTACGCTTCACAACCCTAAACTGTTAATTTTTTACTTCATACTAAAACAAAAGTGATGATATGAGAAGATGAAATGACTTTTATGCCTCTCAGGAACTTTAGTTTTTGGTGTTTATTTTCTCACTTCATACTAAAACACGGGCGTTAATATGAGAAGAGGAAATGAAATATACGCTTCCAAGGCACAATATCTCCTTGTGTGCTACTACTGCATACATGAAAGCCCTGGAGTTACTTTTTGTATGTGGGATAAATCTTGATATCACCTCACATGCCTTTGTGAGAAGGTCCCTATTTTCTTGGGATTCAAATAAAGTGGACATTTCATCACTGGTTAATATTCTGATGACTAGTGCCATGATACCTGTTGCAATTGCTCCATGGCACCTGTGAGTAGAGTCTCACGTTGGTTACTATAAGAACACGCAGGCAGTGATATCCGCTCACTGCAGTCAGAGCCAAGGTGATTTTTTTTCTGTTTATGGCGAAGCGTCTGCTGCAGTGTCCACGCTCAGCCAACATAAACAAATCGCGGCGGCATTGAGCACTGCTAACCGCTGCACTTGTAGCGAGCCTCGACAACAATAGAGCACTGTCTCTGCTAACGATACTATGGAGTTAATACATCTTACTTAACGTAATATGCAGGACGTGGGTTGGGTAAAAATTCAGTTTGTAACTTCCCATCGCATTAAAATACTTTACAGTCACATTTGATGCAATGTTTATTGTTGGTTGTCTCTCCAATGTTAATAGTATTGATTCAGATTGTGCGTGAACACGAAAACACACACACACACACACACACACACACACACACACACGCACGCACGCACGCACGCAAACAGTCATTGATTCCAGTGAGGGTGACAACTACTGTCTGTTGAACAACACATGCACCAGTCAATTCCTCAGCTGGCGTTGAGTGGATGAGATTTTTCAATTACCTTGCATTGCAAGAATTGTAAGGAGGAGAATGAAAGTAAATGGACTTGTATGCTAAAGAGCTGCGACAAAGCAAAGCTTGACCGATTATCAGATAATTGTCCACATGAGTTTTGTGGACGAGCATACTTTTAGTGTAGCGTGATGGTTTACTTCCCACAATACATTTTCTATATTCGTCCAAAGGTCACTTGCATTTGTAGGTCCACATGGCAATGACCTTGTTACCTCTGCCCACATATTCTCTTTCTTGTTGATGTTCGGTGATCATGGAACAAACGGCAACAGCTTTATTCTCTCTTGGCCCTGAAACCAATCTCGCACTGTTCTGCTATGATGGATGGGGCTCTGCTCCTGTAAATGAGCTGTTATCTCGTTAGTTCATATATTTATATTTAAATAACGTGTTTGTAATACGCATATTGGATTATTATTCTCCACGGTATTTAAGAATTCAGGCCTTGTCATAGATAAGTGATCTAGATTCAACAGTCCGATTAAGAATGGGGTTTACAAAATCCATCATATGATGAGAGTCGTATTCGGACACACAAATTCATATGATGGAGTAACAGGTAGGAACTGTCTAAGAAAAAGTGAGAAATATGTCTACTAGCAGCAATGTAACGTAATTATAGCCCATATGTATGTGATGGAAATACTGAATCGAACAATACACATCTATTTCAGTGATGGGATGATCCACCATATCGGATATGCTGATGACATAATGACAATAATAATAATAATAATAATAATAATAATAATAATAATCGTGTGTGGCAGATAGGGGAAACCCTACCCCATATGGTTGGTACCGAGGAAATCAAATACTGCCGGTCGAGGTGGCCGAGCGGTTCTAGGCGCTACAGTCTGGAACCGCGCGACCAATACGGTCGCAGGTTCGAATCCTGCCTCGAGCATGGATGTGTGTGATGTCCTTAGTTTAGTTACGTTTAAGTAGTTCTAAGTACTAGGGGACTGATGACCTCAGAAGTTAAGTCTCATAGGGCTCAGACCCATTTTAACCATTTTGAAATCAAATACTTGGGGTGAACCAAATACTAGCACAGTCCTGAACAGCTACTCAATCCGTTGAACCCAAAATCTAGACATGTCTGAGTGAAAATCACAGCTACCCTGGTCACCGTCTGTTAGGTCAATGAGCTAGGCTGAAAATATTTGCTTCCAAAGCTTCAACACCCTCTGGTCCTGTCCGGTCCTGGAATCACCCAGGCCAAACCAATGAAACACAAACAAATATGAACTGTGCAAGCAAAGTCAATTTTACCCTTGGTGGTACACAACCCAGCTGTCGACAGGCGGCAGTTGGATTTTCGGATTCTGCGGAGTCCAAGTTAGCACGGCAGAGAATATCTAAGATCTCTGGTAAATTTCCCTACAAGCAGAAAATATGAATTTGAAAACTAAACATCGATACATTGATCCAAATACGAAAAATAAATAATCTCACAAAAGAAATCAAGCGACAAAAAATTCTCATCCTCGCACTTCAAGAACAACGACTAACTGAGAATGATACCTTGCATTACGGAAACCATTGTATCTTCAAGAGCAAAATACAATAAAATGTAGCGAAAGGCGTACCAATCTTCGGCATGTCATTTCTCGAACACAGATCTATCATCATCTCTGTCAAAGAAATCACACCCATCAACAATCGACTTATGACTATACTCATTCAGAGCCCCAGTAAAAAATATACACTCATCAATGCACATGCCCCCACCCCCATCAAAAATAAGAAAAACACCGGAAATGTCGAAAAATTCGGCAACACACTCGAAGATACTATGAGCAAAATTCACCAAGATGACGTGAAAATACCAATGGGAGACACACTATTTGGGACAGAAAAAAACATATAGAAAAATCATTGGTACAAATTCAACACACTGAAACGCTTGCACACGTCTGACTGACATCTGCCAACAATTCAACCACAAAAGGATATCTTCCCACTTTAGGAAAAACCAGTTAAAAGCTAACATGCTTGGCTGTCAGGTGCAAGCTGCTTTCGTTCGCCTTTTGAGACTCGATGAAAGTCAGATTTTTAATTCTTTTGTAGCAGAACTACAAGCTGGCAGATACAAATTCAATAAGGGAATCTTAAAACAACACTCAAGCAAAATTCGTCTTACTACTTTCAGTAATCATTAGTGTCAGAGGAAAGCTATACGGTACTGCCAATTTCATAATGCCACTTTTGTTTTCTGCCGACATATTTTTTGTTGTAGTGAATACGTAATTTTATCTATTAATTATCACATTTTCATAATACTTGCGAATGATACAGGAAGTGAAGTAAATACAGATCTTTTTGGGGTCAAAAGTCGGTAATATCATACTAATTCTTCTTAAAATAGCCTCAATCGTCTTACAGACACTTTATGCTTCGCTACATTCTGGGACACGCGACCACTACGGTCGCAGTTTCGAATCCTGCTTCGGGCAGGGATGTGTGTGATGTCCTTAAGTTAGTTAGGTTTAACTAGTTCTACGTTCTACGGGACTGATGACCTCAGAAGGTAAGTCCCATAATGGTCAGACCCCTTTGAAACACTTTTGAACTGAATGCTTTATTAAGATAAGACTGCCGTCGCGATGTTTCTGTAGTAAGCTGAATTTAATTTGTATTAGTACAGTGAATATTTTAATTGCATTTTCCATTAGTTTACTAAACGCAACAGTAATCATCAAAGAGAAATAAATCAGCAGCAGAATTTTCTTTCACGATATCTAATACAATCTGACAATGCTAAATTTGTTTACAAATTCTACGCCCGTAGAATTCCACTCCTTCTAACGATGTCATTAAACCAGAGTAGTTTTAAGAGTATTTTCGTCTAGAAATGAATTGCCTCGACGATTGATCGATCAGGAGCGGGAAAGGTAAAATTTTACGAATATATGACAAGAGGGACAAGTGCTTGAGAGAGGACTTCCCTATCAATTCAAGTACCTGTGAGACAACTTTCCTATCAATCTCCTGGATGTTGTTGGCAACAAATTCCAGCTGTGTTGCACACCCCCCTTGAAGGAGAATTCTTAGCCCACAACACACTTTTGGAGATATCAGATATAAAATATTATGTTCACACTACTCTTTGCTCGAGTTTACGTCTTTTGGTGGAGCTTAGACTTTCATTTCTTCTTAGGAAGTTAACGATAAAGGCATTATAACACGTCACCAGTAACAGTAGTGCATAGGAATGCTCAATGAGCGACCTGATGACGTTCAATAATAGTCATTCCGTTAATTTTTGTTGTTTCGAATTAGAGCATGCAGTACTCCTACACCAGACGTCTGAACTTTGCCTGTTGAATGCAAATGTCGCGTGATGGTAAAATGGTAATCTATCACATATATCAGTAGTTGAGACTTCCTTAATGTGGAAAATCATTCATGCCAGAATGGTCTTTGGCGTATTTTTCGCAAAAACACTCGCTCCAAACACAATTCAAATATTTCTAGCTGCTTCCTCTGCGTTCACCCCTCTGTTATACCGAAAGTAAACGTTGTGTTGCAGATGTTACACCTTTTTCCACTTGAGACTCAATTTTACAATGCTGCACGCGAACATGCGACCTCAAGTTTAGAATGCCACTAGACCACGGGCTCACCCAGTCCGATAACAACTCTGAAGTAGACAACACTTCCTCCTAACACTTCCGCATCTTACAGTGTTGCCAGATTGTGCAGACAGACGGACTTATTTAGAGTTGTCAGGGGCGGTCAGTTTTATTGGCCACCTTAAGTGAACGACTCGGACTTAGTCTCTGCGGCGGCCGGCCGGCGGCCAGGTTTTATGTCTAAGACTGTACATTGCATATTTCGCATTACGAATGTATAAATTCGAATTCCACCAAACAACGCATGTTACTTTCTGAAGGACTGAGATAGAGATTGCGATGCACTTTTGTACGCCAGTCGTAGCTCATGTCATGTGATCTCGCCAGCCGATGACAGCGGATATTCAGAGCATAGGACACGTGATGTAGTCAGCCAATAGCAACATCACTGTTAAATAGCGCAACACACAAACAGGGAAAGGTAATGGTTTAAATTAATATACATACTGTTGCTACGAGAAAAGAAAAGCTCTCACGTATAATATTTGTCTCTAAGATTAATAAGCTGCGAGAGAAGCTATGCTTTCACACATAATGTTGATCTTTTTGTGCATGTTCCACTTCAAGATACATCACACAAATGCGCCAGTAAAAATTTTAACAACGACACAAATGTCTGATCTTCTGGGCTTGAAAATATTCTAAATGGTCGTCCTCAAAGATTCCATTTTTGAATGAGTCAAATGCTCTGTGATTTAAGAACTTCATCGGACACTCGCGCACAGAGTTCATCTTGCGTAAAAGGAAATTTACTTTGAAAGTAACGCTTTCCAAACAACCATTCGAAATATTTTCCCGCGACCTGTTAGAAAGAGATTTGTTTCAGCAGTTGCCAGAAAGCGCCACACTTTAGCAGCTACGATGACGCAGGAAACATTAAAAGATCTTACATTATGTCATAAAAGAAACCAGATATAAGAAGATACTCCAAGAGCATAGGAATTTTGTGAACTATACTAAAATGCATCATTCGGCTTAAAGTGCACATTTGCATGTCCAGATTCATATGTAAATTTTCTTGGAGTACAAGTACTGTATTATCTCATGTTTGGTTCTTTATTAAGGCATAATGCCATACGTGCTAGAAGATGAAAATGTGAAATTGAAATGCAGCGAACAGTTGAAACTAGTCAATAGTGTGGAACTAAACACTTCGTTTCAAATAAATTGACTGCCTCAGCAAGAAAGATTAATAAAAGTCAAATTTCCTTAACATACCGACAAAAATAACTTCATTGTTCTGCAAGGCGATTAATGCTTGACTGTCAGAAAGATGGAAACAAAATAAAATATGAAACTAAGTAAATATTTGAGCCTCCCGTAATTATGTAAATGTATTTTAATCAGAAATCAGTTTTGTTTCCATTTGACGTGAGAACAATGAACAAAGAGGAAACAGCAAAATCACTTAACGTGAACACGGGTCACGTAGAGACTACCACCTGCCCACTACAACTCAGACTGCTCTGTGAATCAGGTCCAGATCTACGATATTTCCAAACCGGGCCAATATTAGATAGTGGCGCTGCCCCTCCCTCGAGCGTTTTAGGTAGGGTACCAAAAATTTACGAAATCGACTTTTCAAAAAATCTTCGTTTTCTAGCGCACATATTTCTGAAGAACCTGATACATAAAACATATATGTTCAAGGGAACGTAAGACATGTTATTTGGTCTTAAGTGTGCCAAAGTGCACTGCCACGCCTGTTCACACAGCATTCTTCCATCGCATGTCTCTGTATCTTGCTCTGTGGAATTCAAAAATGTAATATTTTGTAATGGATGCCATCAAACTATATTCACACCAGTGGAAATTAAAATGTCCTGTGGTGCCTCTCCTGCCCCCAGTCGTCTGGTTTGACATTCTGCTCCTCTTTAAAAAAATTTCGCAATTAATACTGGACGGGATTATTGTAACCGGCAGAACAAGAACTCTTCAGAAAATCTGCAGTCTTTACTGCGTATTAGTTAATAACTTGGTGTTTTGTGTGGCATAAAATTAAATATAGGATACATAAAACGAGTAAAGACAAGAGAGAAGCAATACAGTACACATTTCTTCAATCTTTAGGTCCTAGCTTTTTTTCCTCTTCTATCTTGCCACAGCTTTATATCGCGTACTTTCCTTTCTGGGAAAGAATCTATTACCTCATCAAAGTTTTGCTACATGAAAAACAATGCCATTGTCTAATACTAGAAAAGCTGTTAATACTAATAGTACCCAAGACTGGTGTGGTTTCTCGATCTGAATAGAGTATTTTGTCACTGCTAGACAAAACGAAATAGGCCTGCCTAATATTGCAGCAATGTTACACACGCCAAATAAACGAGACTGTTTTGGCACAAATGTTCATTTTTATAATACGGCGGAATATAATTCACGAAGTACCAATATCAAATGCCTATTAGGCCTACTACAAGCAAAAAGTTTCATGTTAGGAAATAGTTTCACATTTCATTCATACACATAGCTTCTGAAGCACGAGATCGAGAAATAGTAGTACGAAATAGTTATATAAACTTGGAATCGTCATATTCTTCCGTAAGTTGTGGGAGTCTCCATTTCTTCTCCTTCCTCGTACTATCAATCAATCTTGTCATCATTAATTTTGTAACTATTCCTGCCAGTATCAAAACTTATTCTCTGGTTAACTTCACTAACCCTGCCACAATCACCGGTTTAGTTACTCCGCATTTTTTCTCCGATTAGGCGTTATTACGCGTTCGTACAACGTGTTTTCCGCGCTACTCCAAGAATAGAACTTTAGCGGCTGCTAGCCGGGGACTGTATAACTGACCCTTATAGTGTAGCGGTCTGGCCAAAAACTTTGTCAAAATTTCATTTTCTTGGATACACGGAGGAGAAAATACGCAATCTTTGTTGCCTGTTATTCCTGTTAGTCATTTATTTCCACTCTGGTAGTCTGAATCTATGGAATTCGCTGATCACTTGCAAACCGAGTCAACCACATACACAGCGATTGGCATTCACCTGTTCGGCTTTATTCCGCTCAGCTCGTATAGCCCCGTCCCCTTTTGTCTGCAGGAAAGTTTATTTCTAGATGCGACGGGAATTCCCCTGGCAGACATAACGTACACTATGCATGCATTCTAAAATCAACATAACGATTTTTTCAGAATTCAACTTAGAATTTGATCAAAAACCAACAGGGATGCGTTCAAAATCATGTGAGTAATAGATAGGCCAAGTGCACTGGATGCTATGCACTTTGTGAAACAAGGTAGTTTGTCTCAATAATACGAATGATGCCCCGGCCCCCTAGTTCCGGGTTTGTTGCGGATACGTGAATTGGCTGCTTAGGTGCACCAGTAAAATTCTTCCGCATAGCATCTGGCTGCTTGCTGCTATTGCTGCCACACTTCTATAGCCAGAAGCAGGAGAAGGTACTAATACCCACATGCGCATGAGCTCGCTCGTAACCGCCCAAACAATTCTAATGTAAGCAATTGTGACGTCACACTCATCGGAGGCAATTTGTTGTTATTAAACATTGCATAGTCTTCCTAAGGCCTTTCACACATTTTGCTGTTGGCAGACGCTTGTATGAGGACTGTTTTTTGTTGTTGTATATGGTGCATTTCCTTTGCAACTTAAGTTTTATTTTCGTTTCTTTTTTCTGACTTCGTTTTTATTGCTGCAATATTACTCTGGAGTAGCGAGAAACAGTAATATTCTTTGTTAGAGTATTGGTTCTTACCAGACAAATTACAAAAATTTAACTAAAAACTAAAACAATGAAAAATTCCCGGGTTTTTCCAGATTTTCTCCTGGATGAAAAAATTCCTGGGTTTTTCCCGGATCTCCCGGGTCATAGACACCCTGTACTTAGTAATGAGTTGACCTACAGACCTCCATTTTTATGCCTCTAGTATGTAAGGCACTAAGCTGATATAACGTATTGAAAGTAAGACACAATTTCACTTCTTATTAAAAATGTTGAAAGAGCAACTTTCCTTCAGGGCCCTTGAAGGAACTTTGATTCAGAAGGAGACATGCAGTTAATCTTAACATCTTTACATTAATGCGCTAACTGGAAAACGTGTCCTATGTACCAGTTTTCATCATGTTTCACAGCCACTTACTGTCCCACTTGCAGCTGCTCCAACGAAGTGTTTTCGCAAGCTGCTATAGCAACAATGGTACCATTAGCATCTGTTGAAAATATCTTCATTAGAACCCTGTTAACAGTTGTAACAAGAAATGCATAGTGCACTGTCCTTACTGTACTCAACCCGTATTCCAAGAAACCTTCATATGATTTGGTCCCCTGCGAAGAAACAAAGAACATTTATAAAAGCCCTGTATTTTGTGGGGTGCCCATGTGAACAGTGCAAAACATTTTTCTGATGTAATGGAGCTCCACACTCAGAAATGAAGAAGTTCAACTCACAGAGAACAGATTCATTTTAACACTTGCTCCACCTTCGCAGAGCACTGTCAACAGTAGCAGCTACTTCTGGTGTCACAGAGCACACAGTACATGTAAAAAGAACAGTTAAATACAGAAAGCAAAAGTGCTCAAAAGATGTTCACTTAACACTGTGAAACAAGACGGAGTGATGTTTTATGAAAACGGAAATTTTTCAAGACACTGTGCAGAAAGCAAAGCTTATGCTTCCTTCATGGTAGATAAGGATTCACATGCAGAAAAGACTTACTTTAATATATCTGGAAAAGTTGTACACAAAGTACAGGGTGTTAAAATGTTCTTTGTTCCTTCGCAGGAGATCAAATTGTATGTAGGTGGTGGTGGAGGAGGAGGAGGAGGAGGAGGAGATTAGTGTTAAACATTCTATCGACAACAAGGTCATTAGAGAAGGAGTACAAGTTCAGATTAGGGAAGGATAGGAAGGAAATCGGCCGGGCCCTTTCAAAGGAACCATCCCAAATTTGTCTGAAGTGATTTAGAGATATCATGGGAAACCTACATCAGGATGGCCGGACGTGGGTTTGAACACTGTATGTAGGTTTCTTGGAACAGAGCAACATGATTGCACAATGCACTTCTAGTCACTGCTATTAACACATTTCTAACTAAAAGATTTTCAACAGGTGCGAATGGGGCCACTGTTGCTATAGCAGCTACTGAAAATTCAAGTGGAGCAGGAAGTGGCTAAAAAAACCAGTACATAGGACACATTTCACAGTTATACCCTGAAATTAGAGATTTTGAAATTAACTGCATGCCGTCTTCTGAATCACAATTCCTTCCAGGCCCCGTAGTATAGATGCTTTTTGGGTCACCTCCTCCAACAGTATGTAAGGTGCATGTCCCATCATTACAAAGTCACAGTGCATGGTACAACTTCACAATATGTGCTATGAAAAGATCGTATCTCATACATTTAAGTGAATTATTTCATTCTTTGATCAAGATGTGAAGGAAAACAATGTTATATTGAGATGATGCACACCGCCACATCTCATCACACAAAACACTGATTTGAGTAATGAAAGAGGCCAAGAGCCATTTATTTGCCAATGTATAATATTTAACTACGCATTGTAATGATGTATTTTGATGATTTACAAGGAGAAATCAATACAGCGCCACTGACGCGCCTTAAGATACTATAGACTATTTCAGCGCCCATGTAGAAACATCGATATTAAAGACAGACTCTGAAGACATTTGAATATTATAAAAAACAAGTGCGCAACCCATCGTCCACTGCCGGACGAAATCACACTTTTTATCTCCTGTATAATACGGATGCACCATTACATAGGTGCCATTATAAGATTTGTAATTTGTTTAAGTATATTGAGAAATACTGTTATTTTCTTGCATGTGAGACTAGTATGTGTGAAAAACACACAGTGGTTAATGAATGGACATTTCTAAGTGATTTATACTTTTATGGACATAACAAACCACTCAGGCTCTGTCATTGTTATTGACCTAAGTGTTAGCATGTTATGTGTGTTTCAAATCCAAGCTCATAATTATAATGTCAATTACTCTAAATTTGTGTTTGTTTTAGTTGTTTGACAACCTTAATCATTTACTTTCTATGTGCCAAGTTTTTTTTTCTTTTTTTTCTTCACAGGTCCAACCCTGTCTGAAGTGTCATTGTGTGGACAAAACAGTCAAGGCCAACGTTAACATACTACTTTTATCCCCCCCCCCTCCCCCTTTGTAATATTTTTCAAACTTCTTGTAAACTGGCCCTTAGGTACATTTTCAGTGTGAGTGACATCTGGGAATTTCTTAGCAAACTTCACTTCTCAAATCCTACATCGCTCGCACAAAGCCTCACTGTTCCACAACGGTACGCAGCACTTTCTAAACGGGAAAGAGAGCCACACAAGTATATGCTGCTTCCCCTTCTCAGTCAGATGCTTATTAATAATAATAATATTTTCTTACATCAGAATATGCACGACAGAAGACTTTTAAAAAAATACTATTTCTTTCTTTGTATTTGAATTTGTTCATGAAACTGTTCTATGCACAATTTACATCTATGTATGCTGGTATGTGTGCAAAAAAGTGTTAATGTCTCATTACTGCTTGCATCTTTTCTTGTCTTTCACTGAAGTTGACTTTTTTATTTACAGTGTCAGAATAAGGATACATTACCATGTTTGTTCACCCAAGCTGTGTCTCAACTCTTTATGCTGAAAAGACATTTATAGTGAAATACAATATATACAGGGTTATTACAAATGATTGAAGCGATTTCACAGCTCTACAATAACTTTATTATTTGAGATATTTTCACAATGCTTTGCACACACATACAAAAACTCAAAAAGTTTTTTTAGGCATTCACAAATGTTCGATATGGGCCCCTTTAGTGATTCGGCAGACATCAAGCCGATAATCAAGTTCCTCCCACACTCGGCGCAGCATGTCCCCATCAATGAGTTCGAAAGCATCGTTGATGCGAGCTCGCAGTTCTGGCACGTTTCTTGGTAGAGGAGGTTTAAACACTGAATCTTTCACATAACCCCACAGAAAGAAATCGCATGGGGTTAAGTTGGGAGAGCGTGGAGGCCATGACATGAACTGCTGATCATGATCTCCACCACGACCGATCCATCGGTTTTCCAATCTCCTGTTTAAGAAATGCTGAACATCATGATGGAAGTGCGGTGGAGCACCATCCTGTTGAAAGATGAAGTCGGCGCTGTCGGTCTCCAGTTCTGGCATGAGCCAATTTTCCGCGGGCTACGCGTGAGACTTGCCCGCACGCGTTCAACCGTTTCTTTGCTCACTGCAGGCCGACCCGTTGATTTCCCCTTACAGAGGCATCCAGAAGCTTTAAACTGCGCATACCATCGCCGAATGGAGTTAGCAGTTGGTGGATCTTTGTTGAACTTCGTCCTGAAGTGTCGTTGCACTGTTATGACTGATTGATGTGAGTGCATTTCAAGCACGACATACGCTTTCTCGGCTCCTGTCGCCATTTTGTCTCACTGCGCTCTCGAGCGCTCTGACGGCAGAAACCTGAAGTGCGGCTTCAGCCGAACAAAACTTTATGAGTTTTTCTACGTATCTGTAGTGTGCCGTGACCATATGTCAATGAATGGAGCTACGGTGAATTTATGAAATCGCTTCAATCATTTGTAATAGCCCTGTACATTAAGAAAATGAATTAACTGCTTTCAGCTCACCTGTTCACAGTTCTGACCTACAAGCCAACCACAAGTATTTTAGGTACAATTTTCAAGGAACATACAGGGTTTTTATTTACCAGTTCCCTGTAGTTGAATGTGGAAGTGCATGTAACTGGAATTTTCATATTATTCTTTGCAAACGAATAAAGTGATTCAAGATACACTCTCTGCATGTAAGACTGCTATCAGATGTGTAAACATTTCAGCAAAAACTGAAGTTAAGATTCAATTGTCTTCATATTTGCATGTGATTGGACTGTAATAACTATTATAACATCAAATTGATAAGACTTTTCTTGCAAACAGACAAAGAGATCTTGACATGCACATGACTGCTAGGTGTTTTATCCTCTAATCGGAGAAAGAAAAGAAAGAGAGAGAGAGAGAGAGAGAGAGAGAGAGAGAGAGAGAGATATCAAGGTTTGTGTACCTTCAGCAATGGCACCTAGAGCAAGTATTCCTGATTCTTTTATTTCCCATTCTTGATGAAATAGTGTCTCCTTCAATATAGGTACCAGAACAGGTAACAGTTCCTCTCGGAATACATTTGCCAAAACATCCAATGCTGCAGCACTGCATTTCCCTGTGAAAATAATTTTTTTTGGTCTTAGTCATATTTGTTGGAGTGCAACTTTCATACATACAGCAATGCAACGAACGCTACAATCTATTTTCTTCTGGTCACATTAGTGCAACAGACTTACACAAAAGAGAATATGATGCATATTACTCGCAAGATTTAACTTCTGATGTAATCTATTTTACTCCAAGAGTTCCATAACTGATGTATAAATCTACTTTTGGTATACTAATATTTGTTTATGAAATGGAAAATAATTATTGAATACAGCATAAAAGAAGGTATGTTAAGGTGATTATGAAGTATGTATCAAACAGTATATTTATATCAATATCGGTGTCCTGTTAATTAGAGATCGGGAATGGAGAGAGTACAAGTCTAATATTGCAGGTTGCATACTTTAAAAATCAAAGCGCCGCTGTATCATCAGTGCTAACATTCATTCCCCCTGTAGTTCTATGGGTATGACAAGTCAGAGTTGAGCAGCTGCATTCACTTCATACTTGTCAACTGGTTCTCTCTTACTGAAGCATGCGGGAGTGTAAGGTTAATTACGACTTATTGTTAGTACAGAAGATGATACACAGTCTCGCTGCAGTGAAGGTGAAATGACTGACTGTCGGGATCAGATTGCCTAACGAAGTGGCGCCTTGAGACTGCATAGGGTGTAATATGAAAATAAATCATTGATGTAGTGTACGCAATCGAAAATATGTTCCACTAGAGGAGTGATGTCCAAACTAAGTTTCAAGCTAGAGTCCAAGCTTCAGATGAAAAACACACAAATTTCGAGTAATGCAAACAAAGTTGTTGTATTCTTGTTTATCCTACCTCCACCAGGCATCAAGCTAAAATCGGGCATAGAGCAGCATCACCATTATATCCCTGTGAGCGAAAAGTGTGCTATTTCTGTGTTCTTTTGTGCAAGGCAAACTTGTGTTTATGGGCAAATTTTACTGCTTAGGCTATCATTTCTTTCTGTACATTTCATTTTAAGTGTACTGTATGCATCAAAATAAGACTAAAATGTTAAATCAAGTTTTGTCCAAAATAGCTTTATTTTAGAGTGGTGCAACAGACAGGGATCAGAAGTACAACATACACAACACAAAACTAATTCTTCTCAGAAAGCAGCGACATGAAGAGACTTTTAAATTCAACAGAACTATGTACTGTATATTTATCCCAAAACATGGTCAAAGTGATGTTCATCTACATGAAGTCAGTGACATGCTCAACAAATTTCCACTGTCTGAATGTTGTGGGCACCATTCATCTCATTCTGCACAGTCATTTTCAATTCGATGCTGTAGTTGTGCTACATTCCCAACTGCAACACCATACACGAGCTCCTTGAGATGGCCCAAGGCTAGAAGTCCTGGGGGTTAAGATTCGGAGATCTGGTAGGCACAGATACTGGTCCTGCACGATCTATCCGCTCACTGGGGAACGCACTGCCGAGATACTCTCTTGCCTCCAGACTGAGATCTGGTAGGCCAAGATACTGGTCCTGCACGATCTATCTGCTCACTGGGGAACGCACTGCCGAGATACTCTCTTGCCTCCAGACTGAAGAGTGCAGGGACACAGCCATGTATGAACTATAAGCTGCTTTGTGTAGCGAGTCTAACATCATGAACTACATCGCCTAATTTATGTTCCAAAAACTGTAGACACACTGCCAGTCAGGTGCTGATGAATAACATGTAGTATGAGTAACCGACTGTCTATTATCCCACATCAAATGTTCACAGGAAAATGATATTGATAACTTCATACTGTAGTTCTGCAAGGATTCTCATACACCAACATGGGTACGTAGTGTTTCTGATACCTGTACAGTTAAAAAGGCTTTCATCCGTAAACAGTATCAGCCGAACAGTGGATCAGCACTATGGTGCTCAAGGAAGAAGGCAGGAGGTTGTGTGTGTGTGTGTGTGTGTGTGTGTGTGTGTGTGTGTGTGTGTGGTGGAGGGGAATTAGTGTTTAATGTCTGTTGATTACGAGGTCATTACAGACTGAGCACAGGGTCAGATTAGGGAGGGATGGAGAAGGAAAGCAACCATGCTCTTTCAAAGGAACCCATTCTGGCATCTGCCTTAAGTGATTTAAGAATACCACGGAAAATCTTAATCAAGATGGCAGGATATGAGCCAACCGTCGTCGTCCTGAATGTGAGTCCTGTGTGCTAACCACTGCAGTAACCCATTGCGTGGTCTGATGCTTGAGTAACCACTGACAGAAATTCTGAGGTCCAGAAGTAATATATGGGTGTCAGCCCCTGTACCTTCTGCAGGAATTACTATCTCCGAAGCAGGCACATTCAGCCGACAGAGGAACTCATACTTTGGCACTCATATGGTAGTTACTTATGGTTGGACCTTCATCTACCAATTCCAGGATGTTCTCAACAACCACCCCATCCAGCTGAAGCCGATTTAGCCACGGCGCATTACACACACTATATTTACCTTAAATTCCAGTCCATAGCCGTTAAAGTCTGATGGTTTCGTACTCTTCTGTTTGGAAACAATTCCATATACCGTTGTCTAGCAGCTGCTGCATTGCCTTCTGCTGCATTGTAAATGAGGTGCATATCCACTCTAGCACGACAGGGCGTTTTACCAAGTACTCTGCTCCACTATTAATATTCATACCGGGAGAAGGTGCATATCCATTGTAGCACAACAGGCAGTTTTATCGAATACTCTGCTCCACCGTTAATATTCATACTGGGAGGAGGTGCATATCTACTGTAAGGTAACAGGGTGTTCAATCAATACCCCTGCTCCACTATTAATATTAGCATGTTAGCTGATAATGGTAAATATTGTAGTAAAAAGGAGCAGATACTGTGTGCCCCAGTCTGTTTTTACGATAGAGGGTGCGTGAGCAGTAAGAACAACAGCAATGGTGAGTCTTCAAGGGATAAACACCATCCATTTGCTGCCCATGAATATACCCTTTGACACTGAATTGGTGGTGTCATGGGTGGCTTGGAGAAGAGGGCCATCAACAATGTCAACAAAGACCCGAAACAAATGAATAACTTTTTGATGTAAAATTATGGAACTTTGATGTACGGCATACGCGGCTCATGTTAATACATGAGTTGAACGTTTGGACTATTTCGGGTTGTAATTAAGCAGATCTGTCTTTGTGAGAGTGGAAGAATTTAAAATACAGAAAAGCGACGTTTATTTCATTGCTCGAAGAAATCATCATGATCTCAAATCTCAGCATCACCCTGCAAGAGATCAAAGTCCAGCAGAAGAGAGAGAGAGAGTTCGTACACAGCTCTGGGACAGAGTAGCTTTACCACCAGGAAAGTTCATAAATGCAACCCTACATAATCAAGAATAATATGAAAGTGAGTGAAGGATACGATACGGGTGAAACATACCAAGCACAAGCAACAGCTGAAATACGCCACTGTCTGGATTTATAACATTATATAACCAGCAACTTTTTTTTTTTTCCCACCGTATGTGGAGACGAATCAGCGAAACAAAGCAGGGATGCTGAGGAGATCACAATTTATTGGATAAATTTCAAAGATTTTAACATAACGTCAAGAAGATTGTATTTTTTTCCCTTAGCAACTATACAACAGCAGCAACAGAGATCTGGACCTCAATGAATAAACTGTCTCCCTTTTTTATAATTATTAACCAAATTCAGTCAAAAAACATTATCTGGATGTCTGAAATTTAATTTTCACATAGAAAGGAGTAATATATTGTGGGTATAAGAAACATTCAGCAGCAAATTACGATGACGTACATACATTTGTGACACATACACCATTACAAGAGTTTGGGAACAAGATACCCAATGTTATTGCAGATAGCAGACAATGCATCATCAATCATCACTTAGTCATCGACTACAAGCTGCACTGCGAGTTAAACGGCAGTTGCAGCAGCAGCAGCAGCAGCCAAAAACAACTATGCAGACGTTGACATTGCATTGGCAACTTGCATCTACCTTTGATACAGCAAAAATTGGTGAGAAGAATAAATTATTTTTAGTATCCTATAAAATACTTGATTCATGTAATTGAATGTAGATAGTAATAGCATATTAGGAATTAAGTATATTGCTACACATCAACTACTGAACTATTGTATCGACGTCTCAGCTGTAATTTTGCATGTAAAAACAGGCATAAACTGAGATGGGAAAGGTAGATATAACACCTTCAACTTAAATCTGTAGAAGAAAATAAGAGTATGATAGAGAATAATAATAGAAAATTAATGGATTAGAGTAAGAATGTTGGAAGCAAACAACAATAAAATTGTACAAAGCAATAAAATATTACTTGACAATATTAATAAGACTAAGGATATTATTATTATTATTGGACATGAATAACAGAGTGTCGGAGGAAATTCTTAGAACTTAATTCACGTCAAAGCTCACAGTACATGGAAGTAAATTAACAGAATTAGAACACAAAGTTAATGAGTTAAACAAAAAATCTACTATCAGAAGTATATTCAGTAGTTTCTAACGAGTTCCCGGAATATTTTTAAGATTTAAATCAAAACTAAGTAGGAACACACCGAAATTTCAAACATGAAGAAATGAAAAAAGGCATCAGAACAAGATAGGATGTCAAGCTGACAATCTACCTCAACTAGTTTAGAAGAAAGATTACAAGCATTTGTTGAACAAAAATTACAATATACAGTTGAATCAAGTAAATGCAAGACAACTTTTATGGATGACTATGTTAACCATCAACAGGAATTTCAAAAGATATGGGACATTAGGAGAAACTATGAAGCAATGGTAAGTAAACAAGTAATATATGCGTCTCTAAAGATATTTCGAGAGAGTTGCAAATTGCAAGTGGTTTATATTTGTCAGACCAATTTCCTAAATTTAAGCCAGAGATGGAGGCTCACCTGATATACTTTTTAAGAATCTTCTCACAATCATTACTGAGTAGGTGGGATAACCTCAAGAAAATTTATTTCGCATTAAGTTATTTAAACGGATATGCAGTGGCACAGGGTAAGGCCCACTTGGCAAGACTTACAAGACAGTTTGAAGCAAAAAAGTTCTACTGTTCAAGCACACAGGAAAAATTAACAGATTATTAGCTCCAAAACATTAAAATAGTTCTTGGGGTACTTATAAGAGGTAAATTGAGTGGCATCTTACAACAGCTAAATATTTAGATGATCCATTACACTAATCACCTCTGATAAAGGTATTAATGGGATGGCTATAACACTATGTACAATAAGGGATATGGTATAGAGGATGGACTAACAATGATTTTCTCACTTCATAGATGGATTAGATATGTTAAACACAGAAAGAAATGAGAGTTTTCATAAAGTGAACAAAAATTATATACCCAGAATGAGATTTTCACTCTGCAGCGGAGTGTGCGTTGATATGAAACTTCCTGGCAGATTAAAACTGTGTGCCGGACCGAGACTCGAACTCGGGACCTTTGCCTTTCGCGGGCAAGTGCTCTACCGACTGAGCTAATGAAACACGACTCACGCCCCATCCTCACAGCTTTACTTCTGCCAGTACCTCACCTCCTACCTTCCAAACTTAACAGAAGCTCTCCTGCGAACCTTGCAGAACTAGCACTCCTGAAAGAAATAATATTGCGGAGACATATCAGCGCACACTCCGCTGCAGAGTGAAAATCTCATTCTGGAAACATCCCCCAGGCTGTGGCTAAGCCATGTCTCCGCAATATTCTTTCTTTCAGGAGTGCTAGTTCTGCAAGGTTCGCAGGAGAGCTTCTATTAAGTTTGGAAGGTAGGAGACGAGGTACTGGCAGAAGTAAAGCTGTGAGGAACGGGCGCGAGTCATGCTTGGGTAGCTCAGTCGGTAGAGCACTTGCCCGCGAAAGGCAAAGGTTCGGAGTTCGAGTCTCGGTCTGGCACACAGTTTTAATCTGCCAGGAAGTTTCAAAAATGATATATCTTTATTGAGCCATTTGCAAAGTAAAGAGAAGCTAATTAGTGGACAGTACACAAGAATCTAAGTAAGACAACAACCCATGATAAGAAACATGATAATTCACAAGTTTTTGTATCCCATAATACATCTAGCACAAACACTAAACCTAAGAATGGGGACATAACCAGTCCTAGTACAAATATAGTTCAGAATAATTGTCCAATTATAATTACAGGAAAAAGAGTGAGTTCTGGATAATGGGCCAAAATCCAGGATGCAACCGATCAGTATTCGGCCTGTACATAAAAACATTTGTTGCTTATAATCATGAAATGCTTACTGCAGAATGGTTGTCAGAAGGAAATAAAGGAAATTGTACAAAAACCTATAGTAGTGGGGAAGTAGCACACAGAAAAGTAGAAATTTATATCAATTCAGAAGAATTAGTGACTGTTTGTAAAAAGGATTTCCTATTTTACCAGTAACGTGTGTGTACAGTAGGAATTACTGGTACAATTACTTAAACAAGAAACCTGAACAATTATAAATGTAGGCCCATTCTTTTTTATACAGACATTACTTTTAGTGCTTAGCATAAATATGAAAATATTACTAGGTGTAGAATTGCTGCGTAAGTACAAAGTGACTTTGGATACTTTTACAACATCATTAAAGAGTAATTTAGATAATTATAATTTTGCATTATCTTTTAAACCAAATCCATTAGTAAGCAATGAAAACCAATTATTAACATAGCTGTGTTTAGTGGCTAGTGCCAAAACATTAGAGGAAGACAGTACAACAGCTTTACATCAACTGTCTCCTGCTAACATACACCAACTGATTTATCAACAGAACAATAAAAGGATGATTTATATCAAAATATATGTACTTGTGTGGCAGTTTTTACAGACAAATGAGGCATTATGGGTGACTATATACGTAGTTTTAAGATAAAAAAGAACCATTCTTTTGCAAACCTTATCTAGCACCTTGTAAGTTTAAAAACAGTGGTACAAGAAGAAATCGGCAAAATGATACACACCCAAGTAATAGAACATAGTGTTTACAGTAATCCATCACCAGTAGATTAGTCAGCTTCAGGCAGAGAGTGACTCAAGTTGGACACACAAACATAACATAGATGCAAAGAAACTGAATGCGATTTGGTCTGTAAGTAGAAGAGTTATTGGCAAAGTTCAAAGAAGTCAAATGCTTTAGCTCAATGGATCTGATGAACTGCTACTGGTGGGTAAGATTAAATTAAGATTCTGAACAGCATACAGCATTTTTATGCAATTGGGAGTCTTATCAACTTAAAGTGTTATCTTTCGAACTAAATATTTCTATTTCAGTATTTACGGGAGCGCTTTATCAAGCTCTGGGAAGAGATCTGTTACAAGAACTTTTAATTTGGGTAGACAAAGTTTTATTAGTACACAAGACTTGAGAGGAACACTGTGGTTTATTAACCACGTATTCACAAAAATTCTATGAAAAATGAATAACTATTAAATTAGCAAAGTAACATTTAGGTTGCGAAGATAAAGTTTCTAGGACACCTAGTGTGAACAAATTGTATAAAACCAGGCTTGGACTGAATAAAAGCTATTAAGGATTATACAAAACCACATAATGTAAAACAGTTATATTCAATTTTGGGACTAGCAGGATCCTATTATAGATATGTACACAGACGAGAAATGAATGATCTATGTTTACTTACATAACTCAAACAGAGACCTGCACTACAAACAAGAGGGAATTATTAGCTGTCATTTGGAGTACACAAAAATGTGAAACACTTATTTGGCATTCACACTTAGTAGTACATACTGATCATCAAAGCGCTTAACTTATTAATGGAAAGCAGATGCACATGCATTTGATAAGATGGGTATTGTTTCTTCAACAGTTAACCATAAACATAAAATGTATAAAGGGTTTTACAAATCAAGTTCCAGATGCCTTGTCAAGGTTACCTCTGGGTATGAAAGATACAAAAAGAACTAAAGCACCTGCAGTAGCCTTTTTAATTAATTAATTTCTTACGTTTAAGCTATACAAAGAATGAAGTACAAAACTTAGGGCAGATAAGACAAGGATTAGGGGAGGATGACTATTTTAAAAGTAAACTTCAACACTGGGAATAAGAATCATTATTATCATTAGAACAACACCTATGGGTACTTGTGAATAAAATGTTATTCTGGAGAAGAAATGCACACATGCAATATCAGAAGCTATCCACTCAGATCTAGTTACTATGGTTCACACTTAAAGGCTATGGTCACTTTGGTACATATAAATGTGGAAAACATATGAAAAAGTTTTATTGGAAATGCCAATATTGTCAAAAAGCTGAGGATGATAACAGTGGCATTAATTACACAATTTATCCTATTTTACTGAAGAGTTCACATGACTTAAAAATGGCATCGGATTTTTACAGCCCTTTAGAGATGGTTGGGGGAGGTGTAACATATTTACATTATTTTACGATGTTGGTCAAAGTGTATCACACTATATTCTATTAAGCATACGAACACAGGTACAGTGATTAACTGTACGCATAATTACTTTGTGGGTGTTGGGAAAATGAAAAGACTTAACTGAGAATGGTACACAATTTACAAGTAAAAATTTTAAGGAGTTCTTAAGCTTGGTACGACGTACATACTATATCAAAGCATAGCCCAAAACCGAACCCATATGAATGTATTATGAAGGAAATTTGAAGGTTTTACAGGACATGTTGCCCTACCAAACATACCACCACTTGGGCACAAATGATACTGGCATTTCACGTTATATGGAATGAGTTACCACATCTATCTACAGGTTTATACCCAGTGGAAGTAATCAAGCATAAATTTATTGGTAAGTCCTTGCTTAAATTATTTAAATGACTAAACAACAATACGATACGAAGGATAGGAAGAGAAAATTTAGGAGATATAGTAAGGAATCAGTTACAGCAAACAGCTGAAAAACCATTAGCAAAATATAATGAGAAGAGGAGTTTGTGGCACAACTTGACAAGAAGAAGGGATGGGTTGGTACGAGATGTTCCGAGGCATCAAGGGATCACCAATTAGTACTGGAGGGCAGCGTGGAGGGTAAAAATTGTAGAGGGAGACCAAGAGATGAATACACTAAGCAGATTCAGAAGGATGTAGGTTGCAGTAGGTACTGGGAGATGAAGCTTGCACAGGATAGAGTAGCATGGAGAGCTGCATCAAACCAGTCTCAGGACTGAAGACCACACAACACAACAACAATGAGAATGCTGACATTTAATACAGATGACCAAGTATTAGTCAAATAAGTACACCACAGTTCTAATGTACAGAATGAAACAATTTTTTTCCTTATTGCAGTGGATGATGATGATGTTTGTTTTGTGGGGCGCTCAACAGCGCGGTTATCAGCGCCCGTACTATTTCCCAACCTTTGCTCAGTCCAATTTCGCCACTTTCCTGGATGATGATGAAATGATGAGGACAACACAAACACCCAGTCATCTCGAGGCAGGTGAAAATCCCTGACCCCGCCGGGAATCGAACCCGGGACCCCGTGCTCGGGAAGCGAGAACGCTACCGCGAGACCACGAGCGGCGGACTCCTTATTGCAGTGACCCACATAAAAACTAAGTATACCTCATCCAAAAGCTGTTTTCTTGGTTGACCCAATAACGGTCAAGAAAAGGCACTATACAGCATAGATATGCTGAAGATTTATAAACCACTACTTTGTTAAAAGTAAAGTAAAATAAAGTCCGCAAAATCAGATGTTATTTCTGTTATGCAATATTATAAACAAACCATAAAACGAAATGAACTGTTAATAGTCATCTGTTAAATGCATGTGAGATATAATATCATTGATGTCAAGCTACATCATCATTAAAAAATCAGAGAGATATAGTTAATATAATGATTAGTTGCCATATCTTTAGACAATAGTTACCACATGAATCAAATAAACTGAAGACTAATTACAAGAAAGAAGAAGAAAATTTATGCATATGGTGAAAAAACATGGACATTAGACCCAACTTGAGACAAGAACGATTTACACTTGACAAATTATGGTTTACTTTTTGTGTTGGATCACTCACTCCAGGTACACAATAGGGGTTTGTTGTAGTCAAGTTTCAGAGCCTGTATGGTGAAGCCGAAACAAGCTGTTCTATTGGGCATGTTAACACTCTTCATCTTCAGGCATTTCAATGAAGAATGAAGAACTTAAGCAGGTGGGGGGGTCTTTCCTTTTTTTTTTTTTTTGGGGGGGGGGGGGGGGAATCTGTCTCTGGGTTCTGCCATCTTTTCTTCTTCAATTTCAACGAATCCATTTTGTTCCTTTTCTTTTTTCTCCTTTAGGAGGCCCGGTTTTATTTTTGTCTTTCCATAAGCAATGGCCCCACTGTGGAACCTTTGTCATGTATGTTTACTTTGACCCTGTTTTCACAATATTGCTCTACTCTTGTGAGACATAAGATGTTGAGAACTGTTTTCACAATATTGCTCTACTCTTGTGAGACATAAGATGTTGAGAACTACAGCAAGTAATTTAAGTGAAAACAGATTTAGGCATATCAAAGCTTTTCAGGAGAACAGGCAGGTGCAAAGCAGAATATGCATGGATGTTGACATGCCAAACACACAATACTGTATAACAGTTATGAGTACCTGGATTTGCTTTGAATAAAAGTAGGTAACTAGAGCAACTGGATTGTAACATATGAAACTACAAAGAGTGTAGGTTGATATCTGAAGGAATCTCTTCGAACTGATATAAGGGAGGAAAACCAGGAGAAAAGATAACAAGGTGCTCTACTATTGCTTTAAAATAAAAAGGAAAGAAAACATGTGTTAAGAGAATGTACAAATAAAAAGGCAGGCAGAAAGATCCATGAAAAGAGACTGATCTAGGCTGTAGGTCAGGTACATTTGAGAAAAAAATGGCCTGTACCATACATCAGTAGGAAATTTGTATGAGGCACTTTCACATGATTAAAAGTAAGGTTGCACAGTGTCTACCCACAGAAGGGGATCAGCAATTATGCAATGTAACCTTTTAAAGGATTGGAGTGCCAACTGATCATGCCAAAGAACAGGTTGCCCAGCTTGTTAGGCTAGATAATTTTTCTAACTACAGGGCATGGGAACCTTTTACATCTGCATGTATATTAATGCAGAAATATTTGAAATTTGGATGTGCACTTGGAACTAAAGGAGGTACACTCAATTTAGGATTCCTCTGAAACAGGAAATAGTAATGAAAGTATGTATAAGAGAATATAAAACAAAGTCTTAAGAATCAGTTAAAGAAAATCGATCTCTTAAATGAGATAAAGTACTAGGAGAGCAAATTTTACCCATCTACTGAGATAAGTTAAGCAATTTCAAAGAAACAAGTGTAAACGCATTGCACAAGTAAAACAGTCATGACATGCTGCAAGGCTTAAATATGCCATGATATTTATAATGATCAATCAAACAATGGAAAATCCAGGATGGAATAACAACTATATTACCACACAGCAGATACTTGTTTGAAGGTCCTTTTGTTTTGTCTATCTGTGACTCAGCATTTCTGCTTTATAGTGAGCTATTCTTTTCATAATACTGTCATCATAATGAACAATGTATGTTTTTTCTAAATATTTTTTAAGTATGATGAATTATGGAGTAACAATCAGTAATGAGATTATAAATGAAATACATCTAGAGTAAATAAAATAGATAAATATAAATTGGTAATTTGGCATGACATTTTTTAGTGCAGGGATATTTAGTGTCATGAGGCTTTTCATCAAAAACCCTCCTCACTATTAATATTCGTACCTGCTCAAGATTATTGTGATAGATGATAAAGTAGTGTAGGAAAAAGCAGTATATATTGTGTTCCAATCTGTTTTTGTACAGAGGGTGCATAAACAGTTAAGAAAGAGAGCAGCGACAAGTCATCAGGAGATAAGCACCACTCACTCATTGCACAGGGATATAGATATGCTTTGACAGTGAGTTGGTGGTGTCGTGGATGGGTGGGAGAAGAGGATCACCAAAGTTGTGTTGAAGATTTAGGCTATTTCAAGCTGTAATTAAGGGGCTCTGCCATTGCAAGAGAAGAAGAACAAGTTCAAAGTCCAGAAGAAAAAGTTCATATTATCTACGAACATCTATACTCTGCAAACCACCTTGAACTACATGGCAGAGGGTACATCTCATTGTATTAGTTTTTGGGTGTCTTCTCATTCCATTCACTTATGGAGTGCAGGAAGAACGATTGATTGAGAGCCTCTTGTTTTTGTGTGTGTGTGTGTGTGTGTGTGTGTGTGTGTGTGTGTGTGTGTGCTGTAATTATTCTAATCTTATCCTCATAATCCCTGTGAGATACATTGGGGATTGCAATATATTCTTGGAGTAATCATTTAAAGGTGGTTCTTGAAACTTTGGTAATAGACTTTCTCAGGATAGTTCACACCTATTTATGGGAGTCTTCCACTTCAGTTCAACATCTCTGTGACACTCTCCCATGGATTAAACAAGCCTGTGACCAATCATGCTGCCCTTCTCTGTATATGTTCACTATCCCCTGCTAGTATATGGTATGGGCCCCACACACTAGAGCAATATTCTAGAACCAGTTGCACAAATTATTGGCAAGTAATTTCCTTTGCAGACTGACTGCACTTCTCCAGTATTTTACCAGTGAACCAAAGTTTACCACCTACATTACCAATGACTGAGCCTATGTGATCATTCCATTTCACATTCTTACGAAGTGTTACACCCAGGTATTTGTACGACTTAGCCGATTGCAACACTGCCTCATTGGTATTATAGTCTTAGGATACTACATTTTTTCGTTTTCCTGAAGTGCACAATTTTACACTTATGAACATTTAAAGCAAGTTGCCAATCTTTTTATCACTTTGAAATCTTTTCAAGATCTGACTGAATTATTATGCAGTTTCTTTGAGACAGTACTTCATTACAGACAACTGCATCATCTGCAAAAAGAGTGAGATTACTGTTCATATTGTCTGCAAGGTCATTAATATACGACATGAACAGCAAGGACACCAACACATTTCCCTTGGGAATACCTGAACTTACTTCTACATCTGACGATTCTCTGTCCAAGATAACATGCTTGTGTACTCCCTACCGAAAGGTCCTCAATCCAGTCACAAATTTCAATTGATACCACATATGATCATACTTTTGACAATAAGCGTAGGTGTGACACCGAGTCAAATGCTTTTCGGAAATTACCAAATATTGCGTGTACCTGACCGCCTTGATATGGTGGTGGGACAGGACAGTTGGACCACAAGAATAATTCATGATGATGACTGTATATGATCAAGAATAATACAAAGGTGAGCAATATATCCAATACGGTAAACTGTAGGAAGTGCAAGAAGTCTATCACTATTTGGATTTATAACATTATATTATACAACCAACCATCCCCCCCCCTGACACCCCCCCCCCCCTCCGCCATACCAAATATTCACTGACTAAACCATCATACTGCATATAATTACTGTAGTCTATGAACTACTGACAACTGACAACAAATGTAGGTAGAACAGTGCCATAAAATACAACGGACCGCACCGAAATCAAGTAAGCTAAGGCATTTCATGCCAGAATCAAATGAGTAGTGTAAGGGGGTGGGGGGTCTACAAAGCAACATTAGTTGATATGCAGTTAACACAACCTACCAAAACCTTGTCTGGCTCATGATATAATGCCTTCTATAAATTACATTATGCACTGTAACTTTGAATAAAGCAATTCCAGACAAAACTAAAACACTTTACTCCTATTCTGATACATACATACATTACATCCGTTAAGTGTGTACAGTTACTTTTGAATCACCCAGTATAAATATACATCTAAATCAAAGTACGTATACACAGAATATTCACTGCTAACTCATCAGTCATTATAATGGTATGGTGTGGTGTGCGGGGTAGCCACATGGTCTGAGGCGTCTTGTTGTGCTCCGCGCGGCTGCCACTGTCAGAGGTTCGAATTCTCCCTTGGGCACGCGCGTGCTCCTGTGTGTGTGTGTGTGTGTGTGTGTGTGTGTGTGTGTGTGTGTGTGTGTGTGTGTGTGTGTGTGCGCGCGCGTGCGCTCTCTTTTCCGAGCGACTAGAGTCCACTTGTATTCGACGACAGATGCAAGTGACACATGGGCAATGGCGGAGACTAACGAGTTGGGTCTATGAACACAAGGTGACTGCAAATTTGGAGATGACGTCATTGGATTCACTGTTGAGTTTACAGAGCTCATTTCTAGTCTTTATTGTTGAACTTCCAAAAAAAAAGAAAACCACTTTTCAGGTAAATTCCACGACGGAATAATTACCGTATTTTACGGACTGTAAGATGCTACAGACTAAGACACATCTTAATTTTTAAGCAAAAAAATAACATTTTTATCATTAGATTGCAAAGCCAGACTAAAAAAATCCTTAGTTTACAAAACTGAACTGGCATTTAAAATCCCTGAAAATTGTCATCTGAACTTTCTTCCTCTTTGTCATCACTGATGTCATCTACATACGAAAGATGGTCTTCACTGCCACCGAGAGTGTTACTTCTGCTGCACTTTCCGAAATATTTCACAACGTCTTCTCTCACTCTAGACCACTGTTTTATCCACTAACACACTTGTTTGATTGTTGCTTTCATCCATCACCATTTTGTGACATTCCTCTCCCATATACACATTAAATGTTTTATTTATTGAGACATTAAGAGGTTGCAATTGTGAACTAATTCCTCCCACAATAACACCAAGTTCTGTATTTCCCTGTCTCAATTTTTCTTTCACAGAGTTTTTTCAAATGACTGCTAAACTGATCTAGTACAAGAAGAGAATTCTTCTTCAATGAAGCACTTTTCCTTCTCTCCAACACTCTGTTAATCCATAACTTCATACCAGCCTCGTCCATCCAACCCTTGTCATGTACATGACCACCACCTGGCGGTATTTCAGAAGGTTTTGGCATTGTTATGTGCTGGAAAATGATCACTGGATTAAATTTAGTACCATCAGCGCAACAAGAAAGGACAACAGTGTAGTGCATTTTTCCATGTCCCCTTGTTTTTATAGTTGCAGTTTTCGCACCTTTCATGGTAACAGTCCTGCTACTCAGTGCATCAAATGTCAGAGGAATTTTGTCAACATTTGCTTTTATGCTTAATTTGACAATGGTTCTTTCGATGTTGAATAATAAAGTGGTGGGAAGATAATACTCTCTCCTCATACTCTTATGGCATTTTCTGATATATTTTGGTTTTGGTTTACATGCTAAGTCAATGACACTTCATAAACCTGTAGCACCAACCAACTCCACCCTTAAAGCCTGTTAAATTCCACTGTAGCATTACCTTATGAGCATTTATTTGAATCGTTTTTCTATTAATTCCAATGCCATTTCGGCAGGGTTGCTGAATCCATTTCAATATGCCATCTAGTTTTGGCCATTCTGCATTCAGTCCTCTATTGGCACAATCAATCTTCCTGATTTTTTTTTTTATCATAAATGGTTTTTTGTTGGTGGAGGACCGAAATGCTGCTCGGCTGCTCTGTTTCCATGTTATTCTGCATATGCTATTACTTTCAATTTATAGCCTGCATCATATGAATACCTTTTTTTCCCATTATGAGACTAGCTAAAACAAACATATTTCACTGTTACTGATAACACAAATCACTTTCAATTCAAGTTCACTGACACCATAGACTGCATTGATGCATCATAAGCTAAACAGTGTTCTGGGTTTGTGATGGAGGGGAGGTAGGGAGACAGTGTTAGGAGGCTTGTGAATCCCTACAACTCATGTTCTTTGCATCGGTGGATTTCTGCTGCCAGTTAAATCCATGTTACCAGATACAGGTTTCACACGGTACTGAATATATGGCCATTTAAAGTGGTGGGAATTTTAAACCAAACGCTGGACATTTTTATATTAATTTCAAGTATAAGATGCACCTGAATTTTGGAGACAAATTTTCAAAGAAAGAAGTGTATCATAGTCTGTAAAATATGATATATAAAGACACTACTAGTTAGAGCTGATGTAATTGTTAGCAGTGATGCTGATACCTGAGTATAGTGATACTTCTGTTCTGTATCCTTGCCAATAGCCACAAAACTCAACGCTCAACAAGCATCCTCGTACATGTAACACTGGAGGAGGGGTTTCTTTGTCAGGCATTAACTCAATGACACCACTAAGCAGCTGAGAGTCATCTTTACCAAGTTAAACGTGATCAAACCTCTTTCAAGAACCACGTTGAGTTCTACTCTGGAAGCCAAGCAGTATGATCATAAGATGCGAATGAATACATGGTATAAATTTACTCATATTCATAAAAGGTGTTAAATTCTGAACATTTACAACCGATAATTATTAGTGGTGACGGCTTTGCACTGCTTCCTTGGAGTCTCTGAACATGCACATCCGCAGACATTTTGACAATGGGAAAGGATATTCCAGAACCAGCGAGGACAAACAGATTGCCTATTACAACTGTAATTTTGACCCTTCCGACCCCTACCCACATCTTCAGACGAAAATTATCTGTAGGTCTGTCTGAAACTATCAAAAATATACACTGTGCTGATCCAGATGGTTAATTTGTTCAGTAAATTCATTTTCACATTATTAATATAAAATTTCAAACAATGGAAAGTCCCGGATGGAATAACAATAATATTATGAAAAGGATAGATTGGTACTCCTCATGTAGAGGAGATGTTGAGTCGCAGACAGGCACAATGAAAAGACTAGTCGTTTCATTGTAACTGTCTACAATTCAATATAAAATTCTAGTAAAACAAAAACACACAGTCATTTCATTTCCTAACTGGACATATTACATACCATATGTATATGGAGTTGGAATAGATCAGCTTGCAGTTTTATACCCCTGGGTGGTACCATAAACTATTTACTTCCAAAACAAAATATTATGTGAAGTGTAGACTACTATTCAGCATATAGAGGAGATGAGTCACAGACAGGGACAACGAAAAGACTGCTGTACATGTGAGCTGCCCACTCAAAAAAACCACACACACAGTGGTCATCTGTGTGCGAGTTGTGCTTGTGTGAATGTGTGTTTTCTCTGTTAGAAGGAAGCCTTTAGGCTGAAAGCTCACATGTAAATATGTAAATCAGTCTATTTGGTGTTCCTGTCTGCGAATAAATGTCTCCTCGTTATGGTGAGTAGTAATCTATCCTTTTCATAATACTGTTACATTGGTCTGGCTTTTCATTGTTTGATTTCACTTCGACATGAGTTGAACTGAATATAATAAAGAACACAGTGAGAATGGTAAACACTGAAAATTTCTAAATGGTTTCACATTGTCATACTAACGCAGATTCCAATCAGACAATGAGCTATCATCATCCATTGCATCGTCGTCGTCACCAGCACCTTCGTCTTCCCCATTCTCATCAGAGTGTTTCACAGTGTGTGTTCGTGACTTGTGAAACCTTGGTCTAATATCTTCCTCTCGATCTGGTACAGCTTCATCTTCCTCTACATCACCTTTCAGCAAAATGATGTCAATATCCGAATACTTCATCCCACGAACAAGAACTGGCACAAGCCTTGTCAAATGTGGGGACAGTGCTTCCTTACATACTGGCTGCTCTGCAAGCGACAGCCAGAATTCACATGCTTCAAGAGCCACCCCCTCATCTGGGTCCTGGGTCCGCAACAGCATGTACTGCAACATATCATCATCATGACAATGTATGTAAATGAATGGAAACAACAAGAAAAATACATCACCATCAATTTTAATTTATCTTCAATTTAGCATAGTGGAAGACTCCACTGTTTTCTTTAACTTTTGCTGTACTTATATTCTCCTCAAAGGCTAGGAATGCTATAACAAAAACATTCAGTCTTGTGCAAATAAAAATCTATCCAGAACATGACGAACATAATAAATAGAGCAGAAAGAACAACTGAGTCGCTTTGTTCCAAAATGTCCTTTTACCCAATCAGCATAAATTTCGGTAATTAGTAAAAAATGTATTTAACAATTTCTGTTGTATAAACTTGAAATTTTTTCTGCATGTTTCTTAGTTACCTATTTCTGTTATTAAAATACATCTTAAAAATAACATATTTCAAAATTTTGTCATAAATAAAAAACCTCTTGGATAATGGACGTTTTGGAACCAAAATATGGAGAAGAGATATTTTGAAAATAATAACTTTAGATAAGGAAATAGGGGAAAAAGTATAAACAGTGATTTCTCAGTAAATGTATATAATTTAATTTTTATGGAAACAATATCTGTAGGTATTTTTAAAACCGAAATAATTTCTTTTTAAGTTAGGGAAACAGAAACATACCTTTACCAGAAAATTATTAAAAAATAACATTACATTAAATCTACACAATTACAGAAAACAATTTTAAAAGTTTCAAAAGGGTAGTCATTTACTTATTTAAATCTGAATTTGTCCTATTAACTGCTGTGAAGCAATTAGAAGCCATTTTCATCATCCATGTGTCCACCGGCGTTTTCATCATCAGATTGTTCTTCAGGTCTATTCTGTACTGGATTGGATCTAATTTTTTTTTAAGGCCTGGTCTTCATTTTGAGCCCAGTTTTCCCCCAAAAGTAGAAAGTCAGAAGCTTGTTGACATCTTTCACTTTCAGCTCTTTTACCATTACTCGAGGTAGTACTAATGATAGTTGAAAGTTTTGAACTTTAAATCCAGGTTTGAGTACTTTTTATGCCTTTCTGAGATTGGTGTTATACCAATGTTAATCTGCAACAAGTACTTCACAGGTTGGTTAGTGTTATAATAAATATTTTAGCAGTTGAAAATTTGAAGTGCCAATTTAAGGACTTCTTTTGGCAATTTTCGCATACTTTCTTCCAGTCAAAAACATTACAGCTCTCAGTCATACTGAAAACAGTTCCACAGTCCTTAGAGATTTCAATGTATTTCTCAGGCTTAATAATAGTGTCGCAATTTTGAATTTCCTTCTCAATTCTGTCAAATATGCAATCAGGTGGCACATACAAATTATCTGGTACAGGGAATACTAAAACAATGTCTTTAATATTTGGTGGTGCTTCATTTACCAACTGGTATTGAAGCAAAATCATCATTAAACTGTTCCAGTTTTGTCCTCCACAACCATCTGCAAAGAGCCTTCCAAGCAACTATTTTTTAGCCTGTGAAAAACTGTCGATTCAATTTCATTCAAACCTTTTTCGAAGTCCGATTCTGTCCAGTGATATACAAAAACATGGTTTTTTGTTTGCTTATCTTCAGATGTACCTTGGCAGATAGTGAAGTTAAATAAATAGAACTGCCGACTATAGTAAGCTGCCTGGTCAGGGATTTTGAGAAAAACCAAATTCTTTTGGCAGTCAACAGATAGGGTGATTTCATTTTCAGTTTTCAGTATGTTAAAGAATGCTTCTGCCCTCTTTTTGTGGAGACTGAAATCAATTTCAACCCATTTGTCCCCGCTGTCTGATTTCAACTAAAACTGGATGCACTTTGAGCACTTGTTAACAGCAGGAGGGCCAAAGCTCAAGTTATAATCTTTGACAAATATTTCATAAAAATATAGATATGAAACTGTAAGAGCACTTTCTACTCTTGAACTGTATGCCTTGTGAAACTAACATATTGAAAGGTGGTTCAAAAAATACCATCTTATTATTCTGGTATTTCTGCAATAATGTTTTTCAAGTGGGCAGAGGCTCTCTATGAATGAATTAACAGAATGCCTTTTAGCCTCAAACAGCTTAGACTTATGGTCTCCTCCTCTATTCTCTACAGCTAGATTTATGGAGTGGAAATGTCTCTTACGAACTGTTTGAGGTCTTTTTCTCACTAACAGCAAGTATGACACAAAAGGATACCCAAACCAAAGGAATGTTTCCAGATTTGGTATGTGGGATTAGATAGCAATTCCAATTTCCAGCGATTTGTTTCAGTCATCTTCATTGGTTCTCAATTTAGGTGTTTCACTCACAGTATATTTAAGTATATAGTTATCCTGATCAATTTTATTCTTCGAAGAATAAAAGCCTCCATGAAACTTACGAACATCTTGCACTATATGCTGATTACACTCAAAAACTTGATCAGAGTGAAGGCACTGTGGTAGTCTTGGCAAAGTCTTTGAAGTGTAGAGCTTCCACTTTTTCCATTTATTTAGATCCTTTATAGGTTTTCCTTCGTTTGTTCTTCTGGCATGCTGTTATCTTTGGTCCCTCAATAACCTATTGTTCATTAGTTTGAAGTTGTAGTTCCTCCATAGGTTAACCACAAAGTTTATCAACTTTTAGGCCTATAACACTGCCTGTATAGTACACTTTTAAAGCAAGAAGCTCACTTTAAATGCAGAAGAATACTTAAAAACAGCCTAATTTCAGTTACTGGTAAGAATTTTGACAGTAAAAACTAGCAAAAACGCCGTGGTGAACACACAAAACAAGCACCAACTTCACAATAAACAAAACCTATCGTCAACAGTAAACAAAACTTAGCTTCAGCTGACGGTCAGTTCTACCACAACACATTTCACTGGAAAAATACCCTACATGATAATTTTAAATTACCTATTCCTTAAAATGGTTGGTAGTTGCACTGTGTGTAAAAGTCACTTATGAGGGGGGGGGGGGGGGGGGGGGGGGAGGAACCACATTGCTTAGAAAAAGGCAAAGGGTATAGGTCGTTTTGTTAAAAAATTAGCAGTATACAAGTCGGGCCTGTTGGATTGGATAAGGGACATTCTGAAACTAAATAGGCATATTTCAGGATTTTTATTACTAAATTTTAATGGTTTAAAGGACATTTTGAACGAAAACTGTAGTTTAATATGATGCAAAATAAATTTGATGAAGGCTACGGTAACAATAACTCAATTTCCACAAAAATTGGATAAAGGACGTTTTGGAAATGAGCGACTCAATTGTTCAGTTTCCTGATAATCTCCATATAGGCAAACTTTGCAAATGTGAAACTGAAGAAGAAGAAATAATAGCAATGTGAAATATATAAATAAAAGGCTGATTGAAATTTAATGGAGCTAAATTTCAATTATTTCTTTTTAAGAATGACAGCTTCAGAACACATTGTTTCACTTACATCATCAATACTTTGTGACAATATATTATTTTAAATCCTTTGTGGTAAGTACTACGTCTTCACCGACCTAAAGTCGGCACACACAACACCAACAAATGCACGACGATAATTTTTGTCGACTACCCAGTTTATTCATGATCATTTAAAATTTAATGATAATTAAAATTATATTAGTATATTTACTGACAACTATTTCAAGAGCAAGATAAATGAGAGGAACAGCCTCCCTCTCCACACAAATCTTCTTCGTCAACAACACAAATCAAAAGAATTTCTGAATTAGAACTACTCCTATTCAGTAGATGAATTTTAGATGTGAAGTAGTAGCGCTCTCTCTCTCTCTCTCTCTCTCTCTCTCTCTCTCTCTCTCTGTGTGTGTGTGTGTGTGTGTGTGTGTGTTTTGTGGTTTTAGGGCGCACAACTTCAAAGGTCATTAGCGCCCTGACTACTCTAAGAATGCACCGCGAGGCACAAGTTGACAACAACAACTAAAAGGGAAAACACGATAAAAGACCGACTGACAGGCATAGGATTAAAAAACAGCATCATCAAATGTCCTTAGTGAGGTTTGTCAAATTAATAAAACGAAGAACACGAGCAACTGCTCGTGGGTCATCCGCTAAAATGGCATCGAAAGTACTTGGCAGGTTAAGATCTAGACGCAGTGTGTTAAAATCTGGACAGGACATTAAAATGTGTCGAACCATCAGCAAGTGCCCACATGGGCAGAACGGCGCCGGCGCAGCCGTCAGCAGATGGCGATGGCTGAACCGGCAGTGTCCAATTCTTAACCGGGCCAAAACTACCTCCTCCCGCCGAGAAGGGCGTGAGGAGGACGTCCAAGCCACGGGAAGAGGTTTGAAGGCCCGAACCTTGTTGTCTGTAAGTGCAGCCCAATCGGCATGCCACAGCGATAAAATGCGCCGACAAATGACCCTGCTAAAATCGGACGAAGGGACACAACAAGAAGCTGTCCGAGGCTGGAGAACCGCAGCCTTGGCCGCGGCATCTGCAGCTTCGTTCCCAGGGATACCGACATGGCCAGGAACCCACATAAAGCTAACCGGAGAACCGACGTCCACCAGCTGCTGAAGAGAGCGTTGGATCCGGTGTACGAAAGGGTGAATCGGGTACGGATCACTGAGGCTCTGGATGGCGCTCAGGGAGTCAGAGCAGATGACATAAGCAGAATGTCGGTGGCGGCAGATGTAAAGAACAGCCTGGTAGAGGGCAAAGAGCTCAGCTGTGAAGACCGAACAATGGCCATGGAGCCGGTATTTGAAACTTTGTGCCCCGACAATAAAGGAACACCCGACCCCGTCATTGGTCTTAGAGCCATCTGTATAAATGAAAGTCATGTTGATGAACTTCGAACGAAGTTCCAAAAAACGGGAGTGGTAGACCGAACCGGGGGTAACCTCTTTTGGGAGCGAGCTGAGGTCAAGGTGAACGCGGACCTGAGCCTGGAGCCAAGTTGGCGTGTGGCTCTCGCCCACTCGAAAGGTTGCAGGGAGTGAAAAATTAAGGTGTTGAAGGAGGCGACGAAAGCGAACTCCAGGGGGTAGCAGGGCAGAGACATACAACCCGTATTGACGGTCGAGAGAGTTGTCAAAAAAGGAACGATAAGACGGATGGTCGGGCATTGACAGTAGCCGACAGGCATACCGACAAAGCAGTATATCGCGCCGGTAGGTGAGTGGCAATTCGCCAGCGTCAGCATGAAGACTCTCTACGGGACTAATATAAAATGCTCCGATCGCAAGTCGTAAACCCCGATGTTGTATGGAGTTGAGGCGGCGTAAGATGGATGGCCGTGCAGAGGAGTATACGAAGCTCCCATAATCCAGCTTGGAGCGGACGATCGACCGATATAGACGAAGTAGGAAGGTTCGATCCGCTCCCCACGACATACCACTGAGAACACAGAGGACATTTAAAGAACGAGTACAACGGGCGGCCAAATATGACATGTGGAGACCAGCTAAGTTTCCTGTCAAATGTAAGGCCTAAAAATTTGATTGTCTCCACGATTGGGAGAGCAACGGGACCGAGTCTTAAGGACGGTGGGAGAAACTCTTTGTAGCGCCAGAAGTTAATACAGACCGTCTTCTCGGCAGAAAAACGGAAGCCATTGGCGACACTCCATGAGGAAAGACGGTCAAGAGAACGCTGAAGACAGCGCTCCAGGACACGTGTACACTGCGCGCTGCAATAGATGGTAAAATCGTCCACGAAAAGGGAGCCCCGATACATCAGCTGGGAGGCAATCCATTATTGGATTGATCGCGATGGCGAAGAGAGCGACGCTCAAAACTGAGCCCTGTGGCATCCCATTCTCCTGGCGAAAGGTGTCTGACAGGACAGAACCCACACGTACCCTGAACTGTCGATCCATTAAAAAGGAACGAATAAAAAGAGGGAGGCGACCGCGAAGGCCCCATGTATGCATGGTGCGGAGAATGCCCGCCCTCCAACAGGTGTCGTAAGCCTTCTCCAAATCAAAGAACACAGCTGCGGTCGGGCGCTTCCGCAAGAAGTTATTCATAATGAAGGTCTGAAGGTCGACAAGTAACCAGATGGTCAGCAGCAGAGCGGCGCCTACGAAATCCACATTGTACATTGGTAAGTAGGCGTCGAGACTCGAGCAGCCAAACCAATCGAGAGTTAACCATTCGCTCCATCACTTTACAGACACAGCTGGTAAGCGAGATAGGTCGATAACTGGAAGGCAAGTGCTTGTCCTTCCCCGGCTTAGGAATCGGGACAACAATAGACTCGCGCCAGCATGCGGGAACATGTCCCTCAATCCAGATGCGATTCTATGTACGAAGAAGAAAACCTTTACCCGCAGGAGAAAGGTTCTTCAGCATCTGAATATGAATAGAATCAGGCCCTGGAGCGGAGGACCGTGATCGGCCAAGTGCGTTTTCGAGTTCCCGCATGGTGAATGGGGCATTATAACTTTCACAATTCGAGGAGCGGAAGTTAGGTGGCCTAGCCTCCTCTGCCTGTTTGCAGGGGAGGAAGGCAGGGTGGTAATGAGCGGAGCTCGAAACCTCTGCGAAAAAGCGGCCGAAGGCATTGGAGACAGCCTCAGGGGCCACAAGGACGTCATTCGCGACCTTCAAGCCAGAAACTGGTGAGTGGACCTTAGTGCCAGATAGCCGGCGCAGGCTACCCCAGACAACAGAAGAAGGAGTAAAACTGTTGAAGGTGCTTGTGAAAGCAGCCCAGCTGGCTTTCTTGCTTTCTTTGATAATACGACGACACTGAGCACGTAATCGTTTATAATTGATACAATTCGCCACTGTAGGGTGGCGTTTAAATGTGCGTAAAGCACGTCGACGAGCACGTAAAGCGTCTCTACATGCTGCGGTCCACCAGGGGACCGGTACGCGACGTGGAGAAGAAGTAGGGTGAGGGATGGAATATTCAGCAGCAGCGAGAATGACTTCCGTGAGGTGTGCGACCTGACGATCGCAGCTTGTGAAGGTTTGATCCTGAAAGGTCGCCCTGGAAGAGAAGAGCCCCCAGTCTGCCTTGGAGATGGTCCAACTAGAGGAGCACGGAGAGGGGGTATGCTGCAGGAGATGGATAACACACGGGAAGTGGTCGCTCGAATATGTATCAGAAAGTGCATACCACTCAAACCGGCGTGCAAGTTGGGGAGTACATATAGAGAGGTCTAAATGGGAATAGGTGTGAGATGTGTCCGAAAGAAAAGTAGGGGCGCCAGTATTGAGGCAGACAAGATTGAGCTGGTTGAAAAGGTCTGCTAACAAGGAGCCCCTCGGGCAGGATGCTGGAGAGCCCCAAAGGGGATGGTGGGCATTGAAGTCTCCAGTTAACAAAAATGGTGCAGGTAGCTGAGCAATAAGTTGCATCATGTCTGCCCTGGTAATGGCAGATGACGATGGAGTGTAAACGGTACAAAAGGAAAACGTAAAAGTGGGGAGAGTAATGCGGACGGCAACTGCCTGCAGGCCGGTGTGCAACGTGATGGGATCGTAGTAAATATCATCCCGGACCAGCAACATAACCCCTCCATGAGCTGGGATACCTACCACAGGGGGTAGGTCAAAACGCACAGAGGTGTAGTGTGCCAAGGCAATTTGATCGCATGGGCGTAGCTTCGTTTCCTGGAGGGCTACGACGAGCGGATGGTGCAAGCGGAGCAGCAACTTCAAGTCCTCTTGGTTGGAGCGAATGCTGCGAATATTCCAGTGAATAAGTGCCATCGTAAGAAAAGGAAGATGAAAGAAGGGGTCACCTCGAAGGCCACTGAGGGCCTGGCTTCGAGCGAGCACTGCCGCCGCTATCAGTAGGCGGACAGTCATCGTCCATTGGGTCTATAGGTTCATCGGCCATCTCGGGAGGATGGCCGGGAGGGGGAGCTTCCTCCGCCGGTGAACGGCCAGATGTACGGCTACCAGCGGTGCGGCCAGGCGAAACGGATGACGGCCTGGGGCGGCAACCGCTGGGTGGCGCAGGAGAAGAAATGCGCCGTGGAGGAGAAGGAGAACTGTGCTTCCTATGAGCCTTTTTGGAAGGACGTTTGGTGGAAGTACCGGTCGAAGGCTGGGAGGTCGAGGTACGTAGGAAGTCTGCACGGGATGGTTCCTTCTTGAAGGCCCGTGCATCTGACTTCGGGGTCTTCGTCTTAGCAGAAGCTGATGAAGGGGCTGGTGTCTGTGGGGTGATGGGAGGAAGAGGAGATGTCGACCGCGCGATCTTAGCACTGGCCGAACGGACAACCGTGGTGCTGAAGGTCAGATCGCATGTCTGGGTTGCTACCTCCCTGGTAGTCCGAGGAGAGGCGAGGACAGTACTGTATTTCCCCGCTGGGAGCAGCGCGGGCTTCCTACTAGCCAATAGCTTGCGAGCAGCCGAGGTGGACACTTTCTCTTTGACCCGAATTTCTTGGATACAGCGTTCTTCCTTATAGACAGGACAGTCGCGGGAGGATGCGGCATGGTCACCCTGACAGTTCACACAACGAGGAGACGGAGGTGGACAGTCACCCTCATGGGCATCCCTGCCACAAGTGACACATTTAGCCGCATTGGAACAAGACTGTCGAGTGTGATTGAAACGCTGACACTGGTAGCAGCGCGTAGGTGTCGGGACATAGGGGCGAACAGAAATAACCTCGTAGCCCGCCTTGATGCGCGATGGCAGCTTAACACTATCGAAGGTCAAGAAAAGTGTCCGGGTCGGTACAAGGTCATTGTTGACCTTTTTCATGACCCTATGGACAGCCGTCACGCCCTGCTCAGCGAGGAAAGATTGAATCTCCTCGTCAGTCAATCCGTCGAGGGAGCTAGTATAGACTACACCACGAGACGAATTCAGAGTTCGGTGGGCCTCCACCCGGACAGGGAACGTGTACAGGAGTGTGGCCCGAAGCAGTTTTTGTGCCTGAAAGGCACTCTCAGTTTCTAGTAATAAGATACCGTTACGCAACCTGGTACAAGATTTGACAGATCCGGCTCTGGCATCTACGCCCTTCTGGATAATGAAAGGGTTGACAGAGGAAAAATCCTTTCCGTCCTCAGATCGAGAAACGACGAGGAACTGTGGGGCAGGCGGTAGTACTTTTGTCACTGGTGGCTGGTCACGTTTCCGTTTTTGGGCAGAAGTCGAGAGAGATGGAGTAGAATCCATTGCGGAGGAATCCCCCATGATTGCCAGCGTCTCCGATGGCGCGCTCCTTCCTTGTGGGGACCCTCTCAGAGGGCACTCCCGCCTTAGGTGAATGTTTACACCTCAGGTCACACCTCCCGAGAAACAGACGGAGGGACCAATCGGCATGGTCAGAAGGTATCAGCTCAGGCAATCACCCCTCCCCGGGCCTGGCCTTTACCAGGGGGTACGCGCGTGCCTTACATGTCTACCCAGGGCGGGGAATTACGCGTTACCCCGTCACCGGCTACGCGTGCGAACGCGTGGGTCGGCCTTCAGGCACGCACAGGGAGGAAGGAAGAAGAGGAAAAAGAAGAGAGAGAGGGAGAAAGAGGACAGACTGTCTCAAACGCCGAGGCGGAGACCAGAGAAGGCAAGGAGAAGAAGGCAATGAGGAGGCAAGGAGAAGAAGGCAAGGAGAAGAAGGCAATGAGGAGGCAAGGAGAAGAAGGCAATGAGGAGGCAAGGAGAAGAAGGCAATGAGGAGGCAAGGAGAAGAAGGCAATGAGGAGGCAAGGAGAAGAAGGCAATGAGGAGGCAAGGAGAAGTCAAGGGAAAGAGTAAGGAAGACAGTGAGGTGGAGAAGAGCAAAGAAAGGAACCAACCAAAGGAAGGAAGAAACGAGAAGTGAAAAACCAAAAAGACCACAATTATAGGTCGTGGAACCGTCTGTCTCCGGACGCAGGCGCTAACTACCCCCGTGAGGGGGATGGACTCCTTTTAGTCGCCTCTTACGACAGGCAGGAATACCTCGGGCCTATTCTAATCCCCGGACCCGCAGGGTGTGTGTGTGTGTGTGTGTGTGTGTGTGTGTGTGTGTGTGTGTGTGTGTGTGTGAGTGAGAGAGAGAGAGAGAGAGAGATGTTGCACATCCTTATGAAATGAAGGTTGTATTCGTAATTAAGTATTAATATGTATTCATCCTAGAACCATTTCTATTACTGTGAAACCCATATTTTACATTTTTGTGCAGTCTGCACTTAAAAAATGCAAAATTGAGGAAAATACAGAATTGTGGAAAAACATTAAACCCTGCTCCTATTTTATGGGCAAAAATACATGTAATCGGCACGTAGAATTAAAAATAGCAATACTCTCCAATACTATGTATAAAATCTCAGTGAAGGAAATTAAAGGTACAGTACAAGGTTTACACAATAATTTGTAGTAATTAATTTCATCAGTTCTTAAAAATCATAGATGTGCAACAGCAAGTAAAAATTCATCAAAAAAATTGAAATTGGTATCTGGGTACAAGATAATCAAGCTGTTTTTTGATATGCTATGACTACAGTACGTAAAAAGTGTTTCTGAGATCATCCTTAGTGCTCACACAGTAAAAAGCAAAAATTGATGAAAGTGTTGAATTAAACTAAAAACATCACTGCAGCAAAGTGATTAAACCATAAGCATAAATGCAGATATCTACTTAATGACACCCTTTGTCACCATTGCTATTACTATTTAATGCTTTTCTTATGAGCTGCCCCTACCACTGTTAAAGTGTTATTTTAAATTTGATGAGAGAAACAGAAACATGAAAAAATGAGATTACTCCCTAAGTGATGTTACACGCTTATTAGAAGTCGGCTCACTGAATTTTTGTACAGTGTGTAAAATGTAAATTTGAAAGCAAGCTCAGGGGCCAGAGTTTCACTTCATGCTCTATCACTGCCACCAATCTTTACGATCTACAGTGTGTGGTGCAAAGTATATACATGAGTAGCATATGTAGTTATTGCAACTGTATCGTGTCAGATTTGAACACTAAAGTCTTTAAAATGTGTTATCGCAAAACCCTTGTTCTATTTTCGTGTGGCATCTCTGTCACAGCACATCATTTGCACGAAAAGTATATTTTCTGCGCTTCATAAAATGCTTTAATCCCTACCTGCACTCCTGTCACTAAAGGTCCATTCCCCCTCTCCTCACACACAGTAAGTGAGCTCATTTTCTGTGTGCTGGTGTGGTGACTTGACAAGTTGCCAGCCAATAAGAGTTCACTAGCTGGAAATGGGTGACAATTCTTCGATTCTCAATGTTTGAATTTATAAAGTTGACAACTGATATTGTTGCTGAATACAATACACTGGAAATACACGAAAAATGAAGAGACTGCGATATAACTGCCACAAGACAAGGTGGTGGCTGGGCCTCTTTGTCACACATTGGCTCAGTCCAGAAAACTGCATCGACTGTTGACCTAGCAGTAGTTGTATCATAATTGCGCAGTGTAGCTAAATGTTGCAAGTTGTGTTGGCAACACTGCTTGTGGATCATACAAGCATTTCCTCTCTCGTATCTCCCCTCTCCACAATGCCCAAAAAAATTCCCTTAATTCTGCCATTACCCATGGTGGGAACCATATGTCTTTTGAGCCACTTATAACTTGTTCATTAGATGTTAATAGGAAGAAAATGGGATGAAGTCAAGTGAGACGTCGAGTAAGAACTTAGAATTGAGGTAAACCTTACTAGGAACAAATGTAAAATTGGGGAATTTTTAGCATTGATCTTATGGGTTTTTCACAGGGGCTACAAATTAAAATCGAAGTTACACTGTATATTGGAGAGAAAATCTTATATAATACAATAGCATTGAAATTTTGTAACAACCCCCACAGAATGACATCAGAACATTGTAGACAGCAAAAGCTCAATAACTGACCATAAGTTGGAAGAATGACATATGGGAAAGAAAGACAAAGTGGTCGATTTCCAAGAAACATCTGTGTTGAGAGTGGGTTGCATTACTTCAACAAGCTGTACGAGCAGTAGGAAAATGATTGCGGCCAATTTTTTACTCCGTAACCTACACTTCAATTACAGATTTTTTAGTCCAGCCATTTTGTGAGTGTGTGTGTTGTTGCAACAAAAATCATTCAAACTAATTCACAGCTTGCAGTTCAATACATAATGGTCTGTACACCTTAAAACAAGTAATGAAAAACTCACCTCAATAATGTTGTGCATGTTTGGTATAAGCCTATCCATACGAACTTCCAGCAACATCACCAAGGCTCGACAAACATTTTTGCGTACTTCAGGATCGTCGTCTGATGCTAAGTGGAACAGATTCTGTAAAACCAAAACTCATAATAAAAATACATAACTAGGAAGTGGCCAGAGAAACACAACGCAATAGTTGTGCAATTGTTCTACAGAAGAATTAACTTTATTTCTCTAAGCTTGTAACAATGGCATAACTTTAACACTTCTGTAGTTTCTGAACAACGTCCGTACAATACTGAAAGGATGGACAAACGGAACCACCGCTATGATCTCACATCATTCATTTGCAGGCTATTATGAGAAAATAAACAGGTTCAAGAGAACATTTAACAGAAACAAAACAATACTACTTGACTGTAAGTACTAGACTAAATATACAAAGCACCTTATCAGAAGTCTAGATCTCTCCATACTTACCTCCAGGAAGGAATCTATGTGGATCATCAGGGCCTGAGTTCGGTTGATGATGAACTGATTAACACAAGCGATAGCATGTGATCTGTAATTCAGATAAAAATGAGACAAGAAAATTAAAATAACTATAACAGCTGTAATGTGTAATAAAATTAATTCATTAGCATTTTAATACACTGGGAAAGTGATATGTAATATTTTGAATGTGAAGAGTCATATAATGACAATTTACCCCAAAAATAATTAACATTTTCTGGTAATAATATGAAAGGGATAGATTACTACTCAACCCGAAGACGACACATTGAGTTGCAGACAGGCACAATGGGAAGACTGCTACACTTCGGGCTTTCAGCCGAAGACTTCTTTAGAAAGGCAAAGAAAGAAGCACCCCTCCCCCCCACCCAACACAAACACACACACACACACACACACACACACACACACACACACACACACAGGCGTGCATGCGCAAGCAGGCAAGAACCAATCCTGAGTGGAGTAGTGAAGGGCGGAGGGATAGTAGAGCACGTGGAGGGAGGGGTGGGGGTGGGGGGGGGAGGGAGGAGGAGTCGGCACTACCTTGTGAAGCATCCACAAGGTAGGTGGCAGAACAACGCTTCCAGCTATAGCGTCAGGTGGCTGAACTGGTGGGAGAGGTGAGAGCAGTACAGGAGAGGAGTACAGAAGGAGAGAACACTGGTGGGTACGCAGGCAGAGAGTGGTGCACAATGGCAGTGCTGCTCCTGCTCGACACGATACAGTTGCATTCTGTCCGGAGATAGCAGTGGTGTGCCTGCTTGTGTGAATGTTTATGTTTTTCTTTTCCTTACTGAAGACGGCTTGCACTGAAAGCTAAATGTGTTACAGTCTTTAGTTGTGCCTGTCTGCAATTCAATATATCATCTTTCCAGTGAGTAGAAATCTAATATTGCTGATATTCCAACCTGGACTTTCCACTGATACTACTACTTCTACGACACTTATGCATTTGCAGTCATGAGGGTAATGTTTCCTGCATTTTAAATGTTTGTAAGGTGTATAGTGCAATGTTGATACTCTAAAATTTGCTGTTTGAGAAACATTTAATATTAGTGATAAACTGCAAGAATTAAACAAAAGCTCAGTCTTCGTAGACTTTCATGACTGGTACCTATCATACGGCACTCCACATTTTACAAGCTTCTTCTCATGACTCTTTTTGAGAACAATCAATAAGACTGGTATTTTGCTTTCTTGACTTTTCCTAAATAAGTACAAAGAGGAGCATCTAAATATAATTTTTGACTTACATGTTCATTTCGAAAAACATCTTCCTTAAACTGGCTTTTAAGACTACTTTTCATTCACACTATAAACAGATCCACCCATTAAAAATGTTGGTATATTAACCTAGTGGCAAATATATGCTAATCACTGTAACCATGAAATATGAGGAATATTTTCTATCCCCAATAAGAGAGAATATCTAGCCACTGCTAAGCTAATTGAAGTTAGTTTGATCGAACAGTACATGTACGTACCGCTGTTTCATAAGACCCTATGCATGACCAAAAAAATTGTCACACTTTACTTTGTTAGCTCAACATTTGATAGTGAGTGTACGGTGCTGTTTCAAATGTTTGTTAAGCATAGATCGTGTTTTAAGTGTGTGAGAGAAATTTGGATTGACGGAAAGTTTGACAACTTGGCAGACAATACTTGTGTTGATGTTTCACCACATATGTTTAGCGAAAATATGTTATTACAATTTATCTCCCTTTATCAGGAGTTTCCACAACTATAGAAACTAGAATTACCAATAAAAACAAATTAACACTGGCAATTACCAAAATGGTAAAGATGACATCTTTCCTAGCCATATAGTATGCAGAAAGAGGTTATGAACAAAATTAATATTCAAACAAACATGCAAATGGGATTGCAATGAAATACATAAAAAACAACGACAATAATAAATCAAAGTTCTCCAGTTCTTCTACAGATGATGTCAGTTATCTATTCCCGGCCTATGGCAATTTAGTAAACTGTGATTAGAGGACCAATAACAAGAGAATACATTTTCACTTGCTTGTAATTCTTTTCAACATGAGGCTGAAGTTGTCCATCACACAACATTGATCTAATCATCAGGTTCTAAGTGTAACACTTCCATTTAACAGGTTTTAAAGAGTACATTTTACTCTCATTTCAAACCATTCCTTGGACAGTCTTCTTCTTCTTCTTCTTCTTTAAACAAAGAGCCAGAGCTAATGCGAGAAATGCTTTATCTGCATTTGTGGCCATTCTCACTACTGTCAAAATACTCATGGGCACACATATCTGCTTCCGAATGACGTTAAACTGACAAACTTCACTTGTACGTGTACGAGCTTGTCTGACAAATCCACAGCTAGACAAGTACACATTTCACATTTGACAAACAAGTTTGCTCATTTACAGGGGCCTATAGTATCCTATGGGCATATTTCAGCAATCATGACTATCGCCAATGTTGAGTGCCCTGACAAAATGACTCTCTTGAGGTTGACAACTGACTTATATTCACTCCCCCCCCCCCCCCCTCTCCACCATGTGTCGTTCTCTACGTGTTCCGCACCTGATTGGATGTGCCGACAGCCAAGGAGGCAATCGCAGTGGCACCTGTGTCGAATGATGACTGGCGGGGCACCCCGATTGCAGTTACTCTTTCCACACTGTCTATTAGAATGTTATGTTTCCTGAATATCTTCTTAATTAAACCCAGTGCTGGTTCTCAACTTTTTACAAGATAATAGCCACAGTTCTGGTTGATGAAATTGTTCCCATTGCATATTTTAATGGCTCCCTAATAATGTTATTCCAGTACTTTGAAATTTGTGCTAAAATCCTGGTACATTCATATTCCATCCTCTACAAACCACTTAAGTGCATGGCAGAGGATATGTTCTATCATACCAGTTATCTGGGTTTCTTCCCATTCCATTCACATATTGAGCAATAAAGAATGATTGTTTAAATACCTCTGTGTATACGGTAATTAATCTTTTCCTCACAAACCTCAGAAGAGTGATAAGCAGGGGTCTGCAGCATACTCCTGTGATCGTCATTCAGAGCCAGTTCCTGAAACTTTGCAAGTAGGCTTCCTCGGGCTTGTTTATATCTATCTTAACAAGTCTACCCCAATTCAGTTTCTTCAGCATCTCTATGACACACCCATGTGTCAAACCAACCCACGCTCATTCATGCAATCCTTCTCAATTACATTTGACAGTTAATCCTATATCGTACGGGGCCCACACACTAACAGTATACTAGCATGGGCTGCATTAGTGATCTGTAAGCAATCTTTGTAGATTGACTATGTTTTCTCAATATTCTGCCAATAAACTGAAGTCTACCAACAGCCTTACCCATGACGACCTATTTGATTATTCCATTTCATATCCTACAAAGTGATACACCCAGGTATTTGTAGGAGTTGGCCAATTTTCAAGTCACTCTAGAAGCTATCATAACTGAGCTACAATGCTGGAAAAGGTGTCTTTTGCAGCAGTTTAATGCTCTTTCAAATGGTATACAACATAACACAGGTTCTAATTTAGTTTTTTTTTTCTTTTTTCAAAACACAGGGGGTAAGTACAGAGAGGACTGAGTGCCACAGGGCCAATATGGTAACTGTTAAGGCCCTGAAGGAACTCCGGAAAGTGGTGGCTAATTTGACTCTGGTAAAGCTGTGACAGACCGTATGCTAGCCAACAGTGGATCAACTATCAGCTTTCAACAAAGGAACTAGCCTCGGAAAGGATGTACATAAAAGATGACCCAGCAATGCAAATGGACTCTGAACACTGGAACGCTGACAGGAAAGGTAAGAGGACGCTGGACATGAGGGAAAGGAGAAAGCTATAGATTTTAGGCCCGGGAGAGAGAAAATGGAAAGAAGGAGGCAATAGGGAACTGACGAAAGGTTACAGATAGTACTGGAGTGGAAATGAAGAAGGAAGACAAAACAGAATGGGATTTGTGAGGGATGCTCTACAAGAAGAGGTACAGATGATAAGTTCCAACATTAGTTCCAACATTACTTGTATACTACAAAGAAGACTGTAGTATTTTAAGGAAAGTCATTGAAATATCCGTAAGTATTCATATCTTGGCAGAAATAAATAATGCGGATAATATGACGAAAACTATGTATAAGGAATATCCTCAAACAGAAGACAAGGCAGCCAGTCAGCGTACAAGATTCCTTAACAAACTAAATGACAATGTTGTGACTTATAACACACATGTTGCAACAAATACAAAACTTCAAATGACCAGAAGTAGCACCTGCATTGTTCACTGAAATTAATAGTTACAAAAATACTACAAAACAAAGCTCTTGTGGGGTTGATGGATTTTCAAACAGAATTCTGAAAAGTTGTTCCTCGGCGATATACGCAATGCATCAATGGCACAAGGAATTTTTCCACACAGGTTTATACATGTAATTGACTCTACCTTTTTTGGAAGGCCACCATTTCAATGTTCTTCCCATCTCAGTTCTGCAACGCGATGCTAGTAATGCTATTGGTTGGCAAATAACAGGAAGACAAAGTCCATACTTTTAAATGGGCATTGGTCACTGACATACGCCATTTTGAAATTAACAGCTGGCTGTGGGAAACAGCTGAAGAGCAAATAGCAATTTTTTGTTATTTTGTGTTTTGTTATTTTGTGGAGGAAGTCAGATTGCTTCTGGGTCACTTACAAAGTCTTATTACCTGAAAAATGAGTTATGACAGAAGCACTGCAGGTAATACTGAAGATGTACCAGTAGGTAGAAAAAGAAAGTGGAAGAAATTTTAGTTAAAAAAGAAAATAGAACCAACTCTATTGAAGGGTGAAGCCTGTCCTAATCACACAGGGAAACCAATTGAAACTAAAAAAAAAAAAAAAAAAGTGAATTCTCTTAAGGATAATAAAATCATTCATTTTATTACATTCCTTCGAATTATTGTCACAAAAATTAACACCAAATGAATACCCTAATATATTCTGTTTGGTTATCACGAACGTAACCTCAGACATCATGAGTAACAACAATAAAAACAGCTATGTTTATATCCTTTTCAGAATTCTGAAATAAATTTTATTGTTGTTATTTTGAGATATAAGAAGAAAGTGTGGAAGAAATTGGGGACACATTATTACAAACTTTTACAATATTCCTAATAAGAATGAGCAAGACCTATTTCTTAAAGAATTAGCAGACTCTCAAGAAGTCAAGCAGAGAAGACAAGCAACAACGATATCCCTGTCGTGACTAATTCATTTAGTTTTTCGTATCATGCTGGTTGTTGCATCACTTTAAGGTTTTTTGACTTTAATGAGAAAAGAGCAAGAAGAATAAGACAGCTTAAGCTCTCTGGGAAAACACCAGAAGACAAAAAGGGTAGGAGAATTACACATGACCTTGAATCTTCTGTTTATGAAGCTATACACTAACATATTCAATCATTCCCCTTGTTGTTGTTGTTGTTGTCTTCAGTCTTGAGACTGGTTTGATGCAGCTCTCCATGCTACTCTATCCTGTGCAAGCTGCTTCATCTCCCAGTACCTACTGCAACCTACATCCTTCTGAATCTGCTTAGTGTATTCATCTCTTGGTTTCCCCCTAGATTTTTACCCTCCACGCTGCCCTCCAATACTAAATTGGTGATCCCTTGATGCCTCAGAACATGTCCTAGTAACCGATCCCTTCTTCTGGTCAAGTTGTGCCACAAACTTCTCCCCAATCCTATTCAATACTTCCTCATTAATTATGACATCTACCCATCTACTCTTCAGCATTCTTCTGTAGCACCACATTTCAAAAGCTTCTATTCTCTTCTTGTCCAAACTATTTACCGTCCATGTTTCAATTCCATACATGGCTACACTCCATACAAATACTTTCAGAAACGACTTCCTGACACTTAAATCTATACTCGATGTTAACAAATTTCTCTTCTTCAGAAACGCTTTCCTTGCCATTGCCAGTCTACATTTTATATCCTCTCTACTTCGACCATCATCGGTTATTTTGCTCCCCAAATAGCAAAACTCCTTTACTACTTTAAGTGTCTAATTTCCTAATCGAATTCCCTCAGCATCACCCGACTTAATTCGACTACATTCCATTATCCTCGTTTTGCTTTTGTTGATGTTCATCTTATATCCTCCCTTCAAGACACCATCCATTCCGTTCAACTGCTCTTTCAAGTCCTTTGCTGTCTCTGACAGAATTACAATGACATCGGCGAACCTCAAAGTTTTTATTTCTTCTCCATGGATTTTAATACGTACTCCGAATTTTTCTTTTGTTTCCTTTACTGCTTGCTCAATATACAGATTGAAGAACATCGGGGAGAGGCTACAACCCTGTCTTACTCCCTTCCCAACCACTGCTTCCCTTTCATGTCCCTCGACTCTTATAACTGCCATCTGGTTTCTGTACAAACTGTAAATAGCCTTTCGCTCCCTGTATTTTACCTCTGCCACTTTTAGAATTTGAAAGAGAGTATTCCAATCAACATTGTCAAAAGCTTTCTCTAAGTCTACAAATGCTAGAAACGTAGGTTTGCCTTTCCTTAATCTTTCTTCTAAGATGAGTCTTAAGGTCAGTATTGGCTCACGTGTTCCAGTATTTCTACGGAATCCAAACTGATCTTCCCCGAGGTCGGCTTCTACTAGTTTTTCCATTCGTCTGTAAAGAATTCGTGTTAGTATTTTGCAGCTGTGACTTATTAAACTGATTGTTCGGTAATTTTCACATCTGTCAACACCTGCTTTCTTTGGGATTGGAATTATTATATTCTTCTTGAAGTCTGAGGGTATTTCGCCTGTTTCATACATCTTGCTCACCAGATGGTAGAGTTTTGTCAGGACTGCCTCTCCCAAGGCTGTCAGTAGTTCCAATGGAATGTTATCTACTCCGGGGGCCTTGTTTCGACTCAGGTCTTTCAGTGCTCTGTCAAACTCTTCACGCAGTATCGTATCTCCCATTTCATCTTCATCTACATCCTCTTCCATTTCCATCATATTGTCCTCAAGTACTTCGCCCTTGTATAGACGCTCTATATACTCCTTCCACCTTTCTGCTTTCCCTTCTTTGCTTAGAACTGGGTTTCCATCTGAGCTCTTGATGTACATACAAGTGGTTCTCTTATCTCCAAAGGTCTCTTTAATTTCCCTGTAGGCAGTATCTATCTTACCCCTAGTGAGATAAGCCTCAACATCCTCACATTTGTCCTCTAGCCATCCCTGCTTAGCCATTTTGCTCTTCCTGTCGATCTCATTTTTGAGACATTTTTATTCCTTTTTGCCTGCTTCTTTTACTGAATTTTTATATTTTCTCCTTTCATCAATTAAATTCAATATTTCTTCTGTTACCCAAGGATTTCTACTAGCCCTTGTCTTTTTACCTACTTCATCCTCTGCTGCCTTCACTACTTCATCTCTCAAAGTTACCCATTCTTCTTCTACTGTATTTCTTTCCCCTGTTCCTGTCACTTGTTCCCTTATGCTCTCCCTGAAACTCTGTACAACCTCTGGTTCTTTCAGTTTATCCAGGTCCCATCTCCTTAAATTCCCACCTTTTTGCAGTTTCTTCAGTTTTAATCTACAGGTCATAACCAATAGATTGTGGTCAGAGTCCACATCTGCCCCTGGAAATGTCTTGCAATTTAAAACCTGGTTCCTAAATCTCTGTCTTACCATTATATAATCTATCTGATACCATTTAGTATCTCCAGGGTTCTTCCATGTATACAACCTTCTATCATGATTCTTAAACCAAGTGTTAGCTATGATTAAGTTGTGCTCTGTGCAAAATTCTACCAGGCGGCTTCCTCTTTCATTTCTTAGCCCCAATCCATATTCACCTACTATGTTTCCTTCTCTCCCTTTTCCCACTATCAAATTCCAGTTACCCATGACTATTAAATTTTCATCTCCCTTCACAATCTGAATAATTTCTTTTATCTCCTCATACATTTCATCAATTTCTTCACCATCTGCAGAGCTAGTTGGCACAAACTTTTACTACTGTAGTAGATGTGGGTTTCGTGTCTATCTGGGCGACAATAATGCGTTAATTATGCTGTTTGTAGTAGCTTATCCACACTCCTGTTTTTTTATTCATTATTAAACTTACTCCTGCATTACCCCTATTTGATTTTGTATTTATAACCCTGTATTCACCTGACCAGAAGTCTGGTTCCTCCTGCCACCGAACTTCACTAATTCCCACTATATCTAACTTTAACCTATCCATTTCCCTTTTTAAATTTTTTAATCTACCTGCCCGATTAAGGAATCTGGCATTCCACACTCCGATCCGTAGAATGCCAGTTTTCTTTCTCCTGATGAATGTAATTCACTGGTAAAAAGGTATGTTATCTTAATGCAAACTTA